>NC_092008.1:283104-315604 GCF_044704955.1 Pristiophorus japonicus | reverse complement strand
CTAAGGGAGCACTGCGCTGTCGGAGGGGCGGTACTGAGGGAGTGCCGCACTGCGCTATCGGAGGGGCAGTACTGAGGGAGTGCCGCACTGTCGGAGGGGCAGTACTGAGGGAGCACCGCGCTGTCGGAGGGGCAGTACTGAGGGAGCGCCGCACTGCGCTGTCAGAGGGGCAGTACTGAGGGAGCACTGCGCTGTCGGAGGGACAGTACTGAGGGAGCACCGCGCTGTCGGAGGGGCGGTACTGAGGGAGTGCCGCACTGCGCTGTCGGAGGGGCAGTACTGAGGGAGCATTGCGCTGTCGGAGGGGCAGTACTGAGGGAGTGCCGCACTGTCGGAGGGACAGTACTGAGGGAGCACCGCGCTGTCGGAGGGGCGGTACTGAGGGAGTGCCGCACTGCGCTGTCGGAGGGACAGTACTGAGGGAGCACTGCGCTGTCGGAGGGACAGTACTGAGGGAGCACCGCGCTGTCGGAGGGGCGGTACTGAGGGAGTGCCGCACTGCGCTGTCGGAGGGGCAGTACTGAGGGAGCACTGCGCTGTCGGAGGGGCGGTACTAAGGGAGCGCCGCACTGCGCTGTCGGAGGGGCAGTACTGAGGGAGCGCCGCACTGCGCTGTCGGAGGGGCAGTACTGAGGGAGCATTGCGCTGTCGGAGGGGCAGTACTGAGGGAGTGCCGCACTGTCGGAGGGGCGGTACTGAGGGAGCACTGCGCTGTCGGAGGGGCGGTACTGAGGGAGCACCGCGCTGTCGGAGGGGCGGTACTGAGGGAGTTCCGCACTGCGCTGTCGGAGGGGCTGTACTGAGGGAGCACTGCGCTGTCGGAGGGGCGGTACTGAGGGAGCGTCGCACTGTCGGAGGGGCAGTACTGAGGGAGCACCGCACTGTCGGAGGGGCAGTACTGAGGGAGCCCCGCTCTGTCGGAGGGGCAGTACTGAGGGAGCGCCGCACTGTCGGAGGGGCAGTACTGAGGGAGCCCCGCACTGTCGGAGGGGCAGTACTGAGGGAGTGCCGCACTGTCGGAGGGGCGGTACTGAGGGAGCGCCTCACTGTCGGAGGGGCAGTACTGAGGGAGCACCGCACTGTCGGAGGGGCGGTACTGAGGGAGTGCCGCACTGTCGGAGGGGCAGTGCTGAGGGAGCACCGCACTGTCGGAGGGGCGGTACTGAGGGAGTGCCGCACTGTCGGAGGGGCAGTACTGAGGGAGCACCGCACTGTCGGAGGGGCAGTACTGAGGGAGTGCCGTACTGTCGGAGGGGCAGTACTGAGGGAGCACCGCACTGTCGGAGGGGCGGTACTGAGGGAGTGCCGCACTGTCGGAGGGGCAGTGCTGAGGGAGTGCCGCACTGTCGGAGGGGCAGTACTGAGGGAGTGCCGCACTGTCGGAGGGGCAGTACTGAGGGAGCACCGCACTATCGGAGGGGCAGTACTGAGGGAGTGCCGTACTGTCGGAGGGGCAGTACTGAGGGAGCGCTGTATGATTTTTTGAAAATGAACTGGTTAAATGAGAAGACCCCAGTGTTTTGTGGTGACGTACTATACTTCCCGAAGTAGCGATCTGCTAAAGTTGCACTCTCTCCTTCTCCATTTGAACTCTCTAGGGTTTCAGTATAAATTATTCAGTCACTGACTCGCTCACTCTGTTCCACGTGATCACGTTACTGCTTCACCTGAACATTTCATTACAGCTCGGCAGATCAAAGCAGGGCTCAGGATTTCACCATACGCATGATGTTAACCTTTCCCTTCAACACAGACACATTAATATTGCTTGGGTTGGACCATAAACCATTATTAATGTATCTCCATATTAATCATGCTATTAGAATAAGACGTTATAGATTTAGCTGCCCTCCGTAGCCATCAGCTCATCCAAAACCTTGCTGACCCCGTGTCCTAACTCACACCCAGTCCCGCTCACCCATCACCCCCTGTGCCCCGTGTCCTAACTCGCATCCAGTCCCACTCACCCATCACCCCCTGTGCTCACTGACCCCGTGTCCTAACTCACACCCAGTCCCGCTCACCCATCACCCCCTGTGCCCCGTGTCCTAACTCGCATCCAGTCCCACTCACCCATCACCCCCTGTGCTCACTGACCCCGTGTCCTAACTCACACCCAGTCCCACTCACCCATCACCCCCTGTGCTCACTGACCCCGTGTCCTAACTCACACCCAGTCCCGCTCACCCATCACCCCCTGTGCCCCGTGTCCTAACTCGCATCCAGTCCCACTCACCCATCACCCCCTGTGCTCACTGACCCCGTGTCCTTTCTCACACCCAGTCCCACTCACCCATCACCCCCTGTGCTCACTGACCCCGTGTCCTAACTCACACCCAGTCCCGCTCACCCATCACCCCCTGTGCCCCGTGTCCTAACTCGCACCCAGTCCCAGTCACCCATCACCCCCTGTGCTCACTGACCCCGTGTCCTTTCTCACACCCAGTCCCACTCACCCATCACCCCCTGTGCTCACTGACCCCGTGTAATAACTCACACCCAGTCCCACTCACCCATCACCCCCTGTGCCCCGTGTCCTAACTCGCACCCAGTCCCACTCACCCATCACCCCCTGTGCTCACTGACCCCGTGTCCTAACTCGCACCCAGTCCCACTCACCCATCACCCCCTGTGCTCACTGCCCCCGTGTCCTAACTCGCACCCAGTCCCACTCAACCATCACCCCCTGTGCTCACTGCCCCCGTGTCCTAACTCGCACCCAGTCCCACTCACCCATCACCCGCTGTGCTCACTGACCCCGTGTCCTAACTCGCACCCAGTCCCACTCACCCATCACCCCCTGTGCTCACTGACCCCGTGTCCTAACTCACACCCAGTCCCACTCACCCATCACCCACTGTGCTCACTGACCCCGTGTCCTAACTCACACCCAGTCCCACTCACCCATCACCCCCTGTGCTCCGTGTCCTAACTCGCACCCAGTCCCGCTCAACCATCACCCGCTGTGCTCGCTGACCCCGTGTCCTAACTCACACCCAGTCCCGCTCACCCATCACCCCCTGTGCTCACTGACCCCGTGTCCTAACTCGCACCCAGTCCCGCTCACCCATCACCCCCTGTGCTCACTGACCCCGTGTCCTAACTCACACCCAGTCCCACCCACCCATCACCCCCTGTGGTCACTGACCCCGTGTCCTAACTCACACCCAGTCCCACTCACCCATCACCCCCTGTGCCCCGTGTCCGAACTCACACCCAGTCCCACTCACCCATCACCCCCTGTGCTCACTGACCCCGTGTCCTAACTCGCACCCAGTCCCACTCACCCATCACCCCCTGTGCCCCTTGTCCTAACTCGCACCCAGTCCCACTCACCCATCACCCCCTGTGCTCACTGCCCCTTGTCCTAACTCGCACCCAGTCCCACTCACCTATCACCCGCTGTGCTCACTGACCCCATGTCCTAACTCGCACCGAGTCCCACTCACCCATCACCCGCTGTGCTCACTGACCCCATGTCCTAACTCGCACCGAGTCCCACTCACCCATCATCCGCTGTGCTCACTGACCCCGTGTCCTAACTCACACCCAGTCACGCTCACCCATCACCCCCTGTGCTCGCTGACCCGTGTCCTAACTCGCACCGAGTCCCACTCACCCATCACCCGCTGTGCTCACTGACCCCGTGTTCTAACTCACACCCAGTCCCACTCACCCATCACCCCTTATGCTCACTGACCCCGTGTACTAACTCGCACCCAGTCCCACTCACCCTTCACCCCCTGTGCTCACTGACCCGTGTCCTAACTCGCACCCAGTCCCGCTCACCCATCACCCCCTGTGCTCACTGCCCTATGTCCTAACTCACACCCAGTCCCACTCACCCATCACCCCCTGTGCTCACTGACCCCGTGTCCTAACTCGCACCCAGTCCAACTCACCCATCACCCCCTGTGCTCGCTGACCCCGTGTCCTAACTCACACCCAGTCCCACTCACTCATCACCCCCTGTGCTCACTGACCCCGTGTCCTAACTCACACCCAGTCCCACTCACCCATCACCCCCTGTGCTCACTGCCCCATGTCCTAACTCGCACCCAGTCCCGCTCACCCATCACCCCCTGTGCCCCGTGTCCTAACTCGCACCCAGTCCCACTCACCCATCACCCCCTGTGCTCCCTGACCTCGTGTCCTAACTCACACCCAGTCCCACTCACCCATCACCCCCTGTGCTCACTGACCCCGTGTCCTAACTCACACCCAGTCCCACTCACCCATCACCCCCTGTGCTCACTGACCCCGTGTCCTAACTCGCACCCAGTCCCACTCACCCATCACCCCCTGTGCTCACTGACCCCGTGTCCTAACTCACACCCAGTCCCGCTCACCCATCACCCCCTGTGCCCCGTGTCCTAACTCGCACCCAGTCCCAGTCACCCATCACCCCCTGTGCTCACTGACCCCGTGTCCTTTCTCACACCCAGTCCCACTCACCCATCACCCCCTGTGCTCACTGACCCCGTGTAATAACTCACACCCAGTCCCACTCACCCATCACCCCCTGTGCCCCGTGTCCTAACTCGCACCCAGTCCCACTCACCCATCACCCCCTGTGCTCACTGACCCCGTGTCCTAACTCGCACCCAGTCCCACTCACCCATCACCCCCTGTGCTCACTGCCCCCGTGTCCTAACTCGCACCCAGTCCCACTCAACCATCACCCCCTGTGCTCACTGCCCCCGTGTCCTAACTCGCACCCAGTCCCACTCACCCATCACCCGCTGTGCTCACTGACCCCGTGTCCTAACTCGCACCCAGTCCCACTCACCCATCACCCCCTGTGCTCACTGACCCCGTGTCCTAACTCACACCCAGTCCCACTCACCCATCACCCACTGTGCTCACTGACCCCGTGTCCTAACTCACACCCAGTCCCACTCACCCATCACCCCCTGTGCTCCGTGTCCTAACTCGCACCCAGTCCCGCTCAACCATCACCCGCTGTGCTCGCTGACCCCGTGTCCTAACTCACACCCAGTCCCGCTCACCCATCACCCCCTGTGCTCACTGACCCCGTGTCCTAACTCGCACCCAGTCCCGCTCACCCATCACCCCCTGTGCTCACTGACCCCGTGTCCTAACTCACACCCAGTCCCACCCACCCATCACCCCCTGTGGTCACTGACCCCGTGTCCTAACTCACACCCAGTCCCACTCACCCATCACCCCCTGTGCCCCGTGTCCGAACTCACACCCAGTCCCACTCACCCATCACCCCCTGTGCTCACTGACCCCGTGTCCTAACTCGCACCCAGTCCCACTCACCCATCACCCCCTGTGCCCCTTGTCCTAACTCGCACCCAGTCCCACTCACCCATCACCCCCTGTGCTCACTGCCCCTTGTCCTAACTCGCACCCAGTCCCACTCACCTATCACCCGCTGTGCTCACTGACCCCATGTCCTAACTCGCACCGAGTCCCACTCACCCATCACCCGCTGTGCTCACTGACCCCATGTCCTAACTCGCACCGAGTCCCACTCACCCATCATCCGCTGTGCTCACTGACCCCGTGTCCTAACTCACACCCAGTCACGCTCACCCATCACCCCCTGTGCTCGCTGACCCGTGTCCTAACTCGCACCGAGTCCCACTCACCCATCACCCGCTGTGCTCACTGACCCCGTGTTCTAACTCACACCCAGTCCCACTCACCCATCACCCCTTATGCTCACTGACCCCGTGTACTAACTCGCACCCAGTCCCACTCACCCTTCACCCCCTGTGCTCACTGACCCGTGTCCTAACTCGCACCCAGTCCCGCTCACCCATCACCCCCTGTGCTCACTGCCCTATGTCCTAACTCACACCCAGTCCCACTCACCCATCACCCCCTGTGCTCACTGACCCCGTGTCCTAACTCGCACCCAGTCCAACTCACCCATCACCCCCTGTGCTCGCTGACCCCGTGTCCTAACTCACACCCAGTCCCACTCACTCATCACCCCCTGTGCTCACTGACCCCGTGTCCTAACTCACACCCAGTCCCACTCACCCATCACCCCCTGTGCTCACTGCCCCATGTCCTAACTCGCACCCAGTCCCGCTCACCCATCACCCCCTGTGCCCCGTGTCCTAACTCGCACCCAGTCCCACTCACCCATCACCCCCTGTGCTCCCTGACCTCGTGTCCTAACTCACACCCAGTCCCACTCACCCATCACCCCCTGTGCTCACTGACCCCGTGTCCTAACTCACACCCAGTCCCACTCACCCATCACCCCCTGTGCTCACTGACCCCGTGTCCTAACTCGCACCCAGTCCCACTCACCCATCACCCCCTGTGCTCACTGACCCCGTGTCCTAACTCACACCAAGTCCCACTCACCCATCACCCCCTGTGCTCCGTGTCCTAACTCGCACCCAGTCCCACTCACCCATCACCCCCTGTGCTCACTGACCCCGTGTCCTAACTCGCACCCAGTCCCGCTCACCCATCACCCCCTGTGCCCCGTGTCCTAACTCGCACCCAGTCCCACTCACCCATCACCCCGTGTGCTCACTGCCCCATATCCTAACTCACACCCAGTCCCGCTCACCCATCACCCCCTGTGCTCACTGCCCCGTGTCCTAACTCACACCCAGTCCCACTCACCCATCACCCCCTGTGCTCACTGACCCCGTGTCCTAACTCGCACCCAGTCCCACTCACCCATCACCCGCTGTGCTCACTGACCCCGTGTCCTAACTCGCACCCAGTCCCACTCACCCATCATCCCCTTTGCCCCGTGTCCTAACTCGCACCCAGTCCCACTCACCCATCACCCCCTGTGCTCACTGACCTACATAGGTTCCTGGTCCGGCAACACTTCAATTATAAAATTCTCATCGTGTTCAAATCATTCCATGGCCCTCGCCCCCCTCCCTATCTCTGTAACCTCCTCCAGCCCCGACACCCCTCCCTATTTCTGTAACCTCCTCCAGCCCCTACACCCCTCCCTATCTCTGTAACCCCCTCCAGCCCCTACACCCCTCCCTATCTCTGTAACCTCCTCCAGCCCCTACACCCCTCCCTATCTCTGTAACCTCCTTCAGCCCCGACACCCCTCCCTATCTCTGTAACCTCCTCCAGCCCCAACACCCCTCCCGATCTCTGTAACCTCTTCCAGCCCCTAACCCCTCCCTATCTCTCTAACCTCCTCCAGCCCCTACACCGCTCCCTATCTCTGGAACTCCCTCCAGCCCCTACACCCCTCCCTATCTCTGTAACCCCCTACAGCCGCTAATCCCTCCCTATCTCTGTAACTCCCTCCAGCCCCTTCACCCCTCCCTATCTCTGTAACCTCCTCCAGCCCCTAACCCCTCCCTATCTCTCTAACCTCCTCCAGCCCCTACACCCCTCCCTATCTCTGGAACTCCCTCGAGCCCCTACACCCCTCCCTATCTCTGTAACCCCCTCCAGCCGCTAATCCCTCCCTATCTCTGTAACTCCCTCCAGCCCCTACACCCCTCCCTATCTCTGTAACCCCCTCCAGCCCCTTCACCCCTCCCTATCTCTGTAACCTCCTCCAGCCCCTAACCCCTCCCTATCTCTGTAACCTCCGAACTGGGTCACAATCCTGGAACTCCCTCCCTAACAGCACTGTGGGAGCACCTTCACCACACGGACTGCAGCGGTTCAAGAAGGCGGCTCACCACCACCTTCTCAAGGGGCAATCAGGGACGGGCAATAAACGCCGGCCTTGCCAGCGACGCCCACATCGCGGGAACTAATAAATGTTTTTTTTAAATGGTGGCTTTAATGCACAAATGTGACCCAAGGCGCCACTGGGAGCAGGAAACTGTCAGAGGGGGGGTACTGAGGGAGTGCCGCACTGTCGGAGGGGCAGTACTGAGGGAGTGCCGCACTGTCGGAGGGACAGTACTGAGGGAGTGCCGCACTGTCGGAGCGACAGTACTGAGGGAGTGCCGCACTGTCGGAGGGACAGTACTGAGGGAGTGCCGCACTGTCGGAGGGGCAGTACTGAGGGAGTGCCGCACTGTCGGAGGGACAGTACTGAGGGAGTGCCGCACTGTCGGAGGGACAGTACTGAGGGAGTGCCGCACTGTCGGAGGGACGGTACTGAGGGAGCGCGCACTGTCGGAGGGGCAGTACTGAGGGAGTGCCGCACTGTCGGAGGGGCAGTACTGAGGGAGCGCCGTACTGCACTGTCGGAGGGGCAGTACTGAGGGAGCGCCGCACTGTCGGAGGGGCAGTACTGAGGGAGTGCCGCACTGTCGGAGGGACAGTACTGAGGGAGTGCCGCACTGTCGGAGGGACAGTACTGAGGGAGTGCCGCACTGTCGGAGGGACAGTACTGAGGGAGCGCGCACTGTCGGAGGGGCAGTACTGAGGGAGTGCCGCACTGTCGGAGGGGCAGTACTGAGGGAGTGCCGCACTGTCGGAGGGGCAGTACTGAGGGAGTGCCGCACTGTCGGAGGGGCAGTTCTGAGGGAGTGCCGCACTGTCGGAGGGGCGGTACTGAGGGAGTGCCGCACTGTCGGAGGGGCGGTACTGAGGGAGCCCCGCACTGTCGGAGGGGCGGTACTGAGGGAGCACTGCACTGTCGGAGGGGCAGTACTGAGGGAGCCCCGCACTGTCGGAGGGGCAGTACTGAGGGAGTGCCGCACTTTCGGAGGGGCGGTACTGAGGGAGTGCCGCACTGTCGGAGGGGCAGTACTGAGGGAGTGCCGCACTGTCGGAGGGGCAGTACTGAGGGAGCACCGCACTGTCGGAGGGGCGGTACTGAGGGAGCACTGCACTGTCGGAGGGGCAGTACTGAGGGAGCGCCGCACTGTCGGAGGGGCGGTACTGAGGGAGCGCCGCGCTGTCAGAGGGGCAGTACTGAGGGAGCGCCGCACTGTCGGAGGGGCAGTACTGAGGGAGCGCCGCACTGTCGGAGGGGCAGTACTGAGGGAGCGCCGCACTGTCGGAGGGGCAGTACTGAGGGAGTGCCGCACTGTCGGAGGGGCGGTACTGAGGGAGTGCCGCACTGTCGGAGGGGCGGTACTGAGGGAGCCCCGCACTGTCGGAGGGGCGGTACTGAGGGAGCGCCGCACTGTCGGAGGGGCGGTACTGAGGGAGCGCCGCACTGTCGGAGGGGCGGTACTGAGGGAGCGCCGTACTGTCGGAGGGGCGGTACTGAGGGAGTGCCGCACTGTCGGAGGGGCAGTCTACCTACCTTGTGATGCTAATGATCCCACGGTACTGTTGGAAGAGTAGGGATTTCTTCCGGTGTCGGGGGAATCTAGAACTAGGGGGCACATAGTCTCAGAATAAGGGGCCGCCCATTTAGGACGGAGATGAGGAGGAATTTCTTCCGGTGAATTTGTGGAATTCTCTGCCCCAGAGAGCTGTGGGGGCTGGGTCATTGAATATATTTAAGGGGGAGATAGACAGATTTTTGAGCGATAAGGGAGTGAAGGGGCGGGCGGGGAAGTGGAGCTGAGCCCAAGATCGGATCAGCCGCGATCTGATTGAATGGCGGAGCGGGCTCGAGGGGCCGAATGGCCGACTCCTGCTCCTGTGTCTGATGTTCTTATGCCCTGGGCCGGACACACAAACACACATCATTCATCCCATTGTGGTTTGTGGGACATGGTTGCTGTGTTTACTGACTGTGACTGCGTATCACACCAACTCTTGCCACATGAAACCTGGCTGGCCATGAAATCTCCTCGCCGGGACAGCGAAGGATTTGGCGGAAGGGGTTTGAAACACAGCGACGAGTGTGTGTGGCGTACCTCCCACGTGATGATCATGTTGCTCGGGAGCGACCCTTCACCTTTAACCCGGCCCGGATTCTTCTCTGGCGCTGCGTGTTGGAAACAAAAGGCCGTTAGAGATTAATTGTCCCCCATCTCAGGTAAATCATGCAACGGTTACAGTGATATCAACAAGGGCAGACATTGACGATGAGATCCAACACCGCCTCCAGTGCGCCAGTGCAGCTTTCGGCCGTCTGAGGGATAGAGTGTTTGAAGACCAGGCCCTCAAATCCACCACCCAGCTCATGGTCTACAGGGTTGTAGTGATACCCGCCCTCCTGTATGGCTCAGAGACATGGACCATGTACAGTAGGTACCTCACCCCCCGCTCATGGTCTACAGGGCTGTAGTGATACCCGCCCTCCTGTATGGCTCAGAGACACGGACCATGTACAGTAGGTACCTCACCCCCAGCTCATGGTCGACGGGGCTGTAGTGATACCCGCCCTCCTGTATGGCTCAGAGACACGGACCATGTACAGTAGACACCTCAAGTCGCTGGAGAAATACCACCAACGCTGTCTCCGCAAGATCCTGCAAATCCCCCGGGAGGACAGACGCACCAACGTTAGCGTCCTCGACCAGGCCCAACATCCCCAGCATCGAAGCACTGACCACACTCGACCAGCTCCGCTGGGCAGGGCCACATTGTCCGCATGTCCCCCCCAGACACGAGACAAGCGCTCTACTCGGAACTCCTTCACGGGCAAACGGGCCAAAGGTGGGCAGAGGAAACGTTACAAGGGACCACCCTCAAAGCCTCCCTGATAAAGTGCAACATCCCCACCGACACCTGGGAGTCCCTGGGCCCAAAGACCAGTCCGCCCTAAGTGGAGGAAGTGCATCCGGGAGGGCGCTGAGCACCTCGAGTCTCGTCGCCGAGAGCGTGCAGAAACCAAGCGCAGGCAGCGGAAGGAGCGTGTGGCAAACCAGTCCCACCCTCCCCTTCCCTCAACCACTGTCTGTCCCACCTGGGACAGGGACTGTGGCTCCCGTATTGGGCTGTTCAGTCACCTAAGGACTCATTGTTAGAGTGGAAGCAAGTCTTCCTCGATTCCGAGGGATTGCCTACGATGATGATAATGGTGATCCTCTTCACAACATCACACAGAAGTTGCAAAGTAGTCATGCACTTTGGCAGAAAAAAATCAAAGAGCAAGTTATTATTTAAATGGAGAAAGATTACAAAGTGCGGCAGTGCAGCGGGACCTGGGGGTTACTTGTACATGAAACACAAAAGGTTAGTATGCAGGTACAGCAAGTGATCAGGAAGGCCAATGGTATCTTGGCCTTTATTGCAAAGGGGATGGAGTATAAAAGCAGGGAAGTCTTGCTCCAGTTATACAGGGTATTGGTGAGGCCACACCTGGAGTACTGCGTGCAGTTCTGGTCTCCGTATTTACGAAAGGATATACTTTGCTTTGGAGGCAGTTCAGAGAAGGTTCACTCGGTTGATTCCGGGGATGAGGGGGTTGACTTATGAGGAAAGGTTGAGGAGGTTGGGCCTCTACTCATTGGAGTTCAGAAGAATGAGAGCTGATCTTATCGAAACGTATAAGATTATGAGGGGGGGCTCGACAAGGTGGATGCAGAGAGGATGTTCCCACTGATGGGGGAGACTAGAACTAGGGGGCATGGTCTTAGAATAAGGGGCCGCCCATTTAAAACTGAGATGAGGAGGAATTTCTTCTCTCAGAGGGTTGTAAATCTGTGGAATTCGCTGCCTCAGAGAGCTCCGGAAGCCGGGACATTGAATATATTTAAGACAGAGATAGACAGTTTCTTAAATGATAAGGGGATAAGGGGGCGGGCAGGGAAGTGGAGCTGAGTCCATGATCGGATCAGCCATGGTCGTATTAAATGGCGGAGCGGGCTCGAGGGGCCGAATGGCCGACTCCTGCTCCTGTGTCTGATGTTCTGATGTTCCCCCCCGCCCCAGCCTACCTGCCGACGGGGCCATGTAGCGCTCGGTGTTCTCGCTGGGGACGCTGCGTCCGAATCCGTTGACGGAGTAGACGCGGAAGCTGTAGTTCACGTAGGGCGACAGCGCCAAGTGCGCCTCCTGCTGGTCGCCGTCCAGGCGCCTCATCACGTGCCACGTCCCCGCGTCGAAGATATTCTCCTCAAACTCGACGACAAACTCTACATCCGCCAAACGGCCCCCACGGCCCCCGAGGGAGCGGGGAGGGGAACAAGAACACAATTTCAATCGGCGGTTGAATCGCCCCCAAGGACAACAAACCACGGCAACGTGCATTTATATAGTGCCTTTAACTTGTGAGACGTCCCAAAGCCTTTCACAGGAGTGACGGGATTTAAACATGTGACACCGAGCTGCGCAAGGGTAATTGAGAGCGGCTGGCCAGACCTTTGACCAATCCTTTGGTCCTCATTTCTACTGTTGTTTGAAAATGTACCTGTGAAGCACCTTCAGATGTTTTGCGGAAGGCGCTTTGTAAGTGCAAGTTCTTCCTGCTGTTATACACACACTACCCTAATCCGACCCTCAATGATACCCGCACTCCAAGCGTTAGATTACGAGCAGAGGTGACACAAACACGGGGCGTATTCCCTGGGATTTAGACGGTTCAGGGGCGATCTGATCGAAGATTTCAGGGTATTGAGGGGAACAGTTCGGGTGGATCGAGAGAGAGAGACTATCTCCGCTGGTCGGGGGGTCGAGGACCAGGGGGCAGATGCTAATAGTTAGAGCCAGACCTTTCGGGAGTGAAGTTGGGAAACATTTCGACACACACAGGGTGGGAGACGTTTGCAACTCTCTTCCCCAAACGGCAGTCGATGCTGAGGGTCAACTATTAATTTTAAATCGGGGATGGATAGATGAACGGCCTCCTCCTGTTCCTAATGTAACAGGCTCGAGAGGCTGAACTGCCTCCTCCTGTTCCTAATGTAACAGGCTCGAGGGGCTGAACGGCCTCCTCCTGTCCCTAATGTAACAGGCTCGAGGGGCTGAACGGCCTCCTCCTGTCCCTAATGTAACAGGCTCGAGGGGCTGAATGGCCTCCTCCTGTCCCTAATGTAACAGACTCGAGGGGCTGAACTGCCTCCTCCTGTTCCTAATGTAACAGGCTCGAGGGGCTGAACGGCCTCCTCCTGTCCCTAATGTAACAGGCTCGAGGGGCTGAACGGCCTCCTCCTGTCCCTAATGTAACAGACTCGAGGGGCTGAACGGCCTCCTCCTGTCCCTAATGTAACAGACTCGAGGGGCTGAACGGCCTCCTCCTGTCCCTAATGTAACAGACTCGAGGGGCTGAACGGCCTCCTCCTGTTGTGACGATGGGACTGGGGAACACTCTGTTTTGCTCAGGGGGCTGTACCTACCTTCGATGGGGCTGTTATGATTGTTTCCGGGACTCCAGGAGAGTTGCACTTCCCTTTCCCGGACGATCTTGAGCACCAAATCGAAGGGTGGGTCCGGCTGATCTGGAAAACGGAAGGCACACACAGGTGACGCACGGACGGAATAGAGATAGAGAGAGAGAGATAGAGAGAGCGCAAGAAAGAGAGAGCGTCAGAGAAAGACAAGACCGACAGAGACACTGAGACAAGACCCGCATTTTTCCGTGCCTTTAAACACCTCCGGTTATCCCAGAGCCCCTCACAGCCAATACAAGGACTTTTTTTGAACTGCGCTCACTGTTGCAATGTGGGAAACGCCAATTTGCGCACAGCAAGCTCCCACACACAGCGATGTGATAATGACCCGGATCGTCTGTTTTAGTGATGTTGGTCGAGGGATAAATATTGGCCCCAGGACACCGGGGAGAACTCCCCCTGCTCTTCTTCCAATAGTGGCCCCGGGATCTTTTACATCCACCCGAGAGGGCAGACGGGGCCTCGGTTTAATGTCTCATCCGAAATACAGCCCCTCCGACAGTGCGGGGCTCCCTCAGTACTGCCCCTCCGACAGTGCGGCGCTCCCTCAGTACCGCCCCTCCGACAGTGCGGCGCTCCCTCAGTACTGCCCCTCCGACAGTGCGGCGCTCCCTCAGTACCGCCCCTCCGACAGTGCGGGGCTCCCTCAGTACCGCCCCTCCGACAGTGCGGTGTTCCCTCAGTACTGCCCCTCCGACAGTGCGGCACACCCTCAGTACTGCCCCTCCGACAGTGCGGGGCTCCCTCAGTACTGCCCCTCCGACAGTGCGGCGCTCCCTCAGTACCGCCCCTCCGACAGTGCGGCACTCCCTCAGTACTGCCCCTCCGACAGTGCGGTGTTCCCTCAGTACTGCCCCTCCGACAGTGCGGCACACCCTCAGTACTGCCCCTCCGACAGTGCGGGGCTCCCTCAGTACCGACCCTCCGACAGTGCGGGGCTCCCTCAGTACCGCCCCTCCGACAGTGCGGCACTCCCTCAGTACTGCCCCTCCGACAGTGCGGCGCTCCCTCAGTACTGCCCCTCCGACAGTGCGGGGCTCCCTCAGTACTGCCCCTCCGACAGTGGGGCGCTCCCTCAGTACTGCCCCTCCGACAGTGCGGCGCTCCCTCAGTACTGCCCCTCTGACAGTGCGGCACTCCCTCAGTACTGCCCCTCCGACAGTGCGGCACTCCATCAGTACCTCCCCTCCGACAGTGCGGGGCTCCCTCAGTACTCAGTACTCAGAGAGAGAATGAAGGCAGAGTCAATAATAAAGTGAACCCCACACCCCTCACTGTAACACTGATATACTCCGCACCCCTCACTGTAACACTGATATACCCCACACCCCTCACTGTAACACTGATATACCCCGCACCCCTCACTGTAACACTGATATACCCCACACCCCTCACTGTAACATCGATATACCCCACACCCCTCACTGTAACACTGATATACCCCACACCCCTCACTGTAACACTGATACACCTCACACACCCCTCACTGTAACACTGATATACCCCACACCCCTCACTGTAACACTGATATACCCCACACCCCTCACTGTAACACCGATATACCCCACACCTCTCACTGTAACACTGATATACCCCACACCCCTCACTGTAACACTGATATACCCCACACCCCTCACTGTAACACCGATATACCCCACACCTCTCACTGTAACACTGATATACCCCACACCCCTCACTGTAACACCGATATACCCCACACCTCTCACTAACACTGATATACCCCACACCCCTCACTGTAACACTGATATACCCCACACCCCTCACTGTAGCACTGATATACCCACACCCCTCACTGTAACATTGATATACCACACACCCCTCACTGTAACACCGATATACCCCATACCCCTCACTGTAACACCGATATACCCCACACCCCTCACTGGAACACTGATATACCCCACACCCAAGACTGTAACGCCGATATACCCCACACCCCTCACTGAAACACTGATATACCCCACACCCCTCACTGTAACACTGATATACCCCATACCCCTCTCTGTAACACTTATACACCCCACACCCCTCACTGTAACACGGATATACCCCGCATCCCTCACTGTAACACTGATATACCCCACACCTCTCACTGTAACACTGATATACCCCACATCCCTCACTGTAACACTGATATACCCCACACCCCTCACTATATCACTGATATACCCCGCACCCCTCACTGTAACACTGATATACCCCATACCTCTCACTGTAACACTGATATACCCCATACATCTCACTGTAACACTGATATACCCCACACCCCTCACTGTAACACTGATATACCCCACACCCCTCACTGTAACACTGATATACCCCACACACCCCTCACTGTAAAACTGATATACCCCGCACCCCTCACTATATCACTGATATACCCCGCATCCCTCACTGTAACACTGATATACCCCACACCTCTCACTGTAACACTGATATACCCCGCACCTCTCACTGTAACACTGATATACACCACACCACTCACTGTAACTCTGATATATCCCACATCCCTCACTGTAACATTGATATACCCCATATCCCTCACTGTAACAGTGATATACCCCACACCCCTCACTGTAACACTGATATACCCCACACGCCTCAATGTAACACTGATATACCCCACACCTCTCACTGTAACACTGATATACCCCATACCCCTCACTGTAACACTGATATAGCCCACATCCCTCACTGTAACACTGATATACCACACACACCTCACTGTAACACTGGTATACCCCACACCCCTCAATGTAACACTGATATACCTCACACCTCTCGCTGTAACACTGATATAGCCCACACCCCTTCACTGTAACACCGATATACCTCAAACCCCTCACTGTAACACTGATATACCCCACACCCATCACTGTAATACACTGATATACCCCACACTCCTCACTGCAACACTGATATACCCCGCACCCCTCACTGTAACACTGATATACCCCACACACCTCACTGAAATACACTGATATACCCCACATTCCTCACTGTAACACTGATATACCCCACACCCCTCACTGTAACACTGATATGCCCCACACCACTCACTGTAACACTGATATACCCCACACCCCTCAATGTAACACTGATATACCCCACACCTCTCATTGTAACACTGATATACCCCACACCCCTCACTGTAACACTGATATACCCCACACCCCTCACTATATCACTGATATACCCCGCACCCCTCACTATATCACTGATATACCCCACATCCCTCACTGTAACACTGATATACCCCACACCTCTCACTGTAACACTGATATACCCCGCACCCCTCACTGTAACACTGATATACACCACATCCCTCACTGTAACTCTGATATATCCCACATCCCTCACTGTAACATTGATATACCCCACATCCCTCACTGTAACAGTGATATACCCCACACCCCTCACTGTAACACTGATATACCCCACACGCCTCAATGTAACACTGATATACCCCACACCTCTCACTGTAACACTGATATACCCCACACCCCTCACTGTAACACTGATATAGCCCACATCCCTCACTGTAACACTGATATACCCCATACCCCTCACTGTAACACTGATATACCCCACACCCCTCAATGTAACACTGATATACCCCACACCTCTCACTGTAACACTGATATACCCCACGCCCCTTCACTGTAACACTGATATAGCCCACACCCCTCACTGTAACACTGATATACCCCACACCCCTCACTGTAACACTGATATATCCCACACACCTCACTGTAACACTGATATACCCCACACCCCTCACTGTCACACTGATATGCCCCACACCCCTCACTGTAACACTGATATATCCCACACCCCTCACTGTCACATTGATATACCCCACACCCCTCACTGTAACACTGATATACCCCACACCCCTCACTGTAACACTGATATACCCCACACCCCTCACTGTAACACTGATATACCCCACACCCCTCACTGTAACACTGATATACCCCATACCCCTCACTGTAACATTGATGTACCCCACATCCCTCACTGTAACACACTAATATACCCCACACCCCTCACTGTAACACTGTTATACCCCACACCCCTCACTGTAACACACTGATATACCCAATCCCCTCACTGCAACACACTAATATACCCCACACCCCTCACTGTAACACTGATATACCCCACACCCCTCACTGTAACACTGATATACCCCACACCCCTCACTGTAACACACTGATATACCCCACACCCCTCACTGCAACACTGATATACCCCACACCACTCACTGTAACACTGATATACCCCACACCCCTCACTGTAACACTGATATACCCCACACCCCTCATTGTAACACTGATATACCCCACACACCCCTCACTGTAAAACTGATATACCCCGCACCCCTCACTATATCACTGATATACCCCGCATCCCTCACTGTAACACTGATATACCCCGCACCTCTCACTGTAACACTGATATACACCACACCCCTCACTGTAACTCTGATATATCCCACATCCCTCACTGTAACATTGATATACCCCATATCCCTCACTGTTACAGTGATATACACCACACCCCTCACTGTAACACTGGTATACCCCACATCCCTCAATGTAACACTGATATACCCCACACCCCTCACTGTAACACTGATATACCCCACACCCCTCACTGTAGCACTGATATACCCACACCCCTCACTGTAACATTGATATACCACACACCCCTCACTGTAACACCGACATACCCCATACCCCTCACTGTAACACCGATATACCCCACACCCCTCACTGGAACACTGATATACCCCACACCCAAGACTGTAACGCCGATATACCCCACACCCCTCACTGAAACACTGATATACCCCACACCCCTCACTGTAACACTGATATACCCCATACCCCTCTCTGTAACACTTATATACCCCACACCCCTCACTGTAACACGGATATACCCCGCATCCCTCACTGTAACACTGATATACCCCACACCTCTCACTGTAACACTGATATACCCCACATCCCTCACTGTAACACTGATATACCCCACACCCCTCACTATATCACTGATATACCCCGCACCCCTCACTGTAACACTGATATACCCCATACCTCTCACTGTAACACTGATATACCCCATACATCTCACTGTAACACTGATATACCCCACACCCCTCACTGTAACACTGATATACCCCACACCCCTCACTGTAACACTGATATACCCCACACACCCCTCACTGTAAAACTGATATACCCCGCACCCCTCACTATATCACTGATATACCCCGCATCCCTCACTGTAACACTGATATACCCCACACCTCTCACTGTAACACTGATATACCCCGCACCTCTCACTGTAACACTGATATACACCACACCACTCACTGTAACTCTGATATATCCCACATCCCTCACTGTAACATTGATATACCCCATATCCCTCACTGTAACAGTGATATACCCCACACCCCTCACTGTAACACTGATATACCCCACACGCCTCAATGTAACACTGATATACCCCACACCTCTCACTGTAACACTGATATACCCCATACCCCTCACTGTAACACTGATATAGCCCACATCCCTCACTGTAACACTGATATACCACACACACCTCACTGTAACACTGGTATACCCCACACCCCTCAATGTAACACTGATGTACCTCACACATCTCACTGTAACACTGATATACCCCACACCCCTTCACTGTAACACCGATATACCTCAAACCCCTCACTGTAACACTGATATACCCCACACCCCTCACTGTAATACACTGATATACCCCACACACCTCACTGAAATACACTGATATACCCCACATTCCTCACTGTAACACTGATATACCCCACACCCCTCACTGTAACACTGATATGCCCCACACCCCTCACTGTAACACTGATATACCCCACACCCCTCAATGTAACACTGATATACCCCACACCTCTCATTGTAACACTGATATACCCCACACCCCTCACTGTAACACTGATATACCCCACACCCCTCACTATATCACTGATATACCCCGCACCCCTCACTATATCACTGATATACCCCACATCCCTCACTGTAACACTGATATACCCCACACCTCTCACTGTAACACTGATATACCCCGCACCCCTCACTGTAACACTGATATACACCACATCCCTCACTGTAACTCTGATATATCCCACATCCCTCACTGTAACAGTGATATACCCCACACCCCTCACTGTAACACTGATATACCCCACACGCCTCAATGTAACACTGATATACCCCACACCTCTCACTGTAACACTGATATACCCCACACCCCTCACTGTAACACTGATATAGCCCACATCCCTCACTGTAACACTGATATACCCCATACCCCTCACTGTAACACTGATATACCCCACACCCCTCAATGTAACACTGATATACCCCACACCTCTCACTGTAACACTGATATACCCCACACCCCTTCACTGTAACACTGATATAGCCCACACCCCTCACTGTAACACTGATATACCCCACACCCCTCACTGTAACACTGATATACCCCACACCCCTCACTGTAATACACTGATATACCTCACATTCCTCACTGTAACACTGATATACCCCACACCCCTCACTGTAACACTGATATATCCCACACACCTCACTGTAACACTGATATACCCCACACCCCTCACTGTCACACTGATATGCCCCACACCCCTCACTGTAACACTGATATATCCCACACCCCTCACTGTAACACTGATATACCCCACACCCCTCACTGTAATACACTGATATACCCCACATTCCTCACTGTAACACTGATATACCCCACACCTCTCACTGTAACACTGATATGCCCCACACCCCTCACTGTAACACTGATATACCCCACACCCCTCAATGTAACACTGATATACCCCACATCCCTCAATGTAACATTGATATACCCCACATCCCTCACTGTAACACCGATATACCTCAAACCCCTCACTGTAACACTGATATACCCCACACCCCTCACTGTAATACACTGATATACCCCACACTCCTCACTGTAACACTGATATACCCCGCACCCCTCACTGTAACACTGATATACCCCACACCCCTCACTGTAATACACTGATATACCCCACATTCCTCACTGTAACACTGATATACCCCACACCTCTCACTGTAACACTGATATACACCACACCCCTCACTGTAACACTGGTATACCCCACATCCCTCAATGTAACACTGATATACCTCACACCTCTCACTGTAACACTGACATACCCCACACCCCTTCACTGTAACACCGATATACCTCAAACCCCTCACTGTAACACTGATATACCCCACACCCCTCACTGTAATACACTGATATACCCCACACTCCTCACTGTAACACTGATATACCCCGCACCCCTCACTGTAACACTGATATACCCCACACCCCTCACTGTAATACACTGATATACCCCACATTCCTCACTGTAACACTGATATACCCCACACCTCTCACTGTAACACTGATATGCCCCACACCCCTCACTGTAACACTGATATACCCCACACCCCTCAATGTAACACTGATATAACCCACACCTCTCATTGTAACACTGATATACCCCACACCCCTCACTGCAACACTGATATACCCCACATCCCTCACTGTAACACTGATATACCCCACACCCCTCACTGTAACACTGATATACCCCGCACCCCTCACTATATCACTGATATACCCCACATTCCTCACTGTAACACTGATATACCCCACACCTCTCACTGTAACACTGATATGCCCCACACCCCTCACTGTAACACTGATATACCCCACACCCCTCAATGTAACACTGATATAACCCACACCTCTCATTGTAACACTGATATACCCCACACCCCTCACTGCAACACTGATATACCCCACATCCCTCACTGTAACACTGATATACCCCACACCCCTCACTGTAACACTGATATACCCCGCACCCCTCACTATATCACTGATATACCCCACATCCCTCACTGTAACACTGATATACCCCACACCTCTCACTGTAACACTGATATACCCCGCACCCCTCACTGTAACACTGATATACACCACATCCCTCACTGTAACTCTGATATATCCCACATCCCTCACTGTAACATTGATATACCCCACATCCCTCACTGTAACAGTGATATACCCCACACCCCTCACTGTAACACTGATATACCCCACACGCCTCAATGGAACACTGATATACCCCACACCTCTCACTGTAACACTGATATACCCCACACCCCTCACTGCAACACTGATATAGCCCACATCCCTCACTGTAACACTGATATACCCCATACCCCTCACTGTAACACTGATATACCCCACACCCCTCAATGTAACACTGATATACCCCACACCTCTCACTGTAACACTGATATACCCCACACCTCTCACTGTAACACTGATATACCCCACACCCCTCACTGTAATACACTGATATACCTCACATTCCTCACTGTAACACTGATATACCCCACACCCCTCACTGTAACACACTGATATACCCAATCCCCTCACTGCAACACACTAATATACCCCACACCCCTCACTGTAACACTGATATACCCCACACCCCTCACTGTAACACTGATATACCCCACACCCCTCAC
This sequence comes from Pristiophorus japonicus, assembly GCF_044704955.1. Lineage (NCBI taxonomy): Eukaryota > Metazoa > Chordata > Chondrichthyes > Pristiophoridae > Pristiophorus > Pristiophorus japonicus. Next base: position 293,775 of record NC_092008.1, on the reverse strand, counting down.
TGTAACACACTGATATACCCCACACCCCTCACTGCAACACTGATATACCCCACACCACTCACTGTAACACTGATATACCCCACACCCCTCACTGTAACACTGATATACCCCACACCCCTCATTGTAACACTGATATACCCCACACACCCCTCACTGTAAAACTGATGTACCCCACACCCCTCACTATATCACTGATATACCCCGCATCCCTCACTGCAACACTGATATACCCCACACCTCTCACTGTAACACTGATATACCCCGCACCTCTCACTGTAACACTGATATACACCACACCCCTCACTGTAACTCTGATATATCCCACATCCCTCACTGTAACATTGATATACCCCATATCCCTCACTCTAACAGTGATATACACCACACCCCTCACTGTAACACTGGTATACCCCACATCCCTCAATGTAACACTGATATACCTCACACCTCTCACTGTAACACTGATATACCCCACACCCCTTCAATGTAACACCGATATACCTCAAACCCCTCACTGTAACACTGATATACCCCACACCCCTCACTGTAATACACTGATATACCCCACACTCCTCACTGTAACACTGATATACCCCGCACCCCTCACTGTAACACTGATATACCCCACACCCCTCACTGTAATACACTGATATACGCCACATTCCTCACTGTAACACTGATATACCCCACACCTCTCACTGTAACACTGATATGCCCCACACCCCTCACTGTAACACTGATATACCCCACACCCCTCAATGTAACACTGATATAACCCACACCTCTCATTGTAACACTGATATACCCCACACCCCTCACTGTAACACTGATATACCCCACATCCCTCACTGTAACACTGATATACCCCACACCCCTCACTGTAACACTGATATACCCCGCACCCCTCACTATATCACTGATATACCCCACATCCCTCACTGTAACACTGATATACCCCACACCTCTCACTGTAACACTGATATACCCCGCACCCCTCACTGTAACACTGATATACACCACATCCCTCACTGTAACTCTGATATATCCCACATCCCTCACTGTAACATTGATATACCCCACATCCCTCACTGTAACAGTGATACACCCCACACCCCTCACTGTAACACTGATATACCCCACACGCCTCAATGTAACACTGATATACCCCACACCTCTCACTGTAACACTGATATACCCCACACCCCTCACTGTAACACTGATATAGCCCACATCCCTCACTGTAACACTGATATACCCCATACCCCTCACTGTAACACTGATATACCCCACACCCCTCAATGTAACACTGATATACCCCACACCTCTCACTGTAACACTGATATACCCCACACCTCTCACTGTAACACTGATATACCCCACACCCCTTACTGTAATACACTGATATACCTCACATTCCTCACTGTAACACTGATATACCCCACACCCCTCACTGTAACACTGATATATCCCACACACCTCACTGTAACACTGATATACCCCACACCCCTCACTGTCACACTGATATGCCCCACACCCCTCACTGTAACACTGATATATCCCACACCCCTCACTGTCACATTGATATACCCCACACCCCTCACTGTAACACTGATATACCCCACACCCCTCACTGTAACACTGATATACCCCACACCCCTCACTGTAACACTGATATACCCCATACCCCTCACTGTAACATTGATGTACCCCACATCCCTCACTGTAACACACTAATATACCCCACACCCCTCACTGTAACACTGTTATACCCCACACCCCTCACTGTAACACACTGATATACCCAATCCCCTCACTGTAACACACTAATATACCCCACACCCCTCACTGTAACACTGATATACCCCACACCCCTCACTGTAACACTGATATACCCCACACCCCTCACTGTAACACACTGATATACCCCACACCCCTCACTGCAACACTGATATACCCCACACCACTCACTGTAACACTGATATACCCCACACCCCTCACTGTAACACTGATATACCCCACACCCCTCATTGTAACACTGATATACCCCACACACCCCTCACTGTAACACTGATATACCCTGCACATCTCATCATATCACTGATATACCCCACACCCCTCACTGTAACACTGATATACCCCACACCTCTCACTGTAACACTGATATACCCGGCATTCCTCACTGTAACACTGATATACACCACACCCCTCACTGTAACTCTGATATATCCCACACCCCTCACAATAACATTAATATACCCCACATCCCTCACTGTAACACTGATATACCCCACATCCCTCACTGTAACACTGATATACACCACACACCTCAATGTAACACTGATATACCCCACACCTCTTACTGTAACACTGATATACCCCACACCCCTCAATGTAACACTCATATACTCCACACCCCTCACTGTAACACTGATATACTACACACCACTCACTGTAACACTGATATATCCCACACCCCTCACTGTAACACTGATAAACCCCACACCCCTCACTGTAACACTGATATACCCCACACCCCTCACTGTAACATTGATATAACCCGCACGCCTCACTGTAACACTGATATACTCCGCACCCCTCACTGTAACACTGATATACCCCGCACCCCTCACTGTAACACTGATATACACCGCACCCCTCACTGTAACACTGATATACCCCGCACCTCTCACTGTAACACTGATATACCCCGCACCCTCACTGTAACACTGATATATTCCGCACCCCTCACTGTAACACTGATATACCCCGCACCCCTCACTGTAACACTGATATACCCCACACCCCTCACTGTAACACTGATATACCCCGCACCCCTCACTGTAACACTGATGTACACCACACCCCTCACTGTAATACTCTGATAGACCTCACACCCCTCACTGTAACACTGATATACCCCACACCCCTCACTGTAACACTGATATACCCCACACCTCTCACTTAACACTGATATACCCCACACCCCTCACTGCAACACTAATATACCCCACACCCCTCACTGTAACACTGATATACCCCACACCCCTCACTGTAACACTGATATAGCCCACACCCCTCACTGTAACACTAATATACCCCACACACCTCACTGTAACACTGATATACCTCACACCCCTCACTGTAACACTGATATAACCCACACCCCTCACTGTAACATTGATGTACCCCACACCACTCACTGTAACACACTAATATACCCCACACCCCTCACTGTAACACTGATATACCCCACACCCCTCACTGTAACACTGATATACCCCACACCCCTCACTGTAACACTGATATATCCCACACCCCTCACTGTAACACTGATATACCCCATACCCCTCACTGTAACATTGATATACCCCACACCCCTCACTGTAACACGGATATACCCCACACCCCTCACTGTCACACTGATATACCCCGCACCCCTCACTGTAACACTGATGTACCCCACACCCCTCACTGTTAACACACTAATATACCCTACACCCCTCACTGTAACACTGATATACCCCACACCCCTCACTGTAACACACTGATATACCCAATCCCCTCACTGTAACACTGATATACCCCACACCCCTCACTGTAACACACTGATATACCCCACACCCCTCACTGTAACACTGATGTACCCCACACCCCTCACTGTAACACTGATATACCCCACACCCCTCACTGTAACACACTGATATACCCCACACCCCTCACTGTAACACTAATATACCCCACACCCCTCACTGTAACACTGATATACCCCACACCCCTCACTGTAACACTGATATACCCCACACCCCTCACTGTAACACTGATATATCCCACACCCCTCACTGTAACACTGATATACCCCATACCCCTCACTGTAACATTGATATACCCCACACCCCTCCCTGTAACACGGATATACCCCACACCCCTCACTGTCACACTGATATACCCCGCACCCCTCACTGTAACACTGATGTACCCCACATCCCTCACTGTAACACTGATATACACCACACACCTCAATGTAACACTGATATACCCCACACCTCTTACTGTAACACTGATATACCCCACACCCCTCAATGTAACACTCATATACTCCACACCCCTCACTGTAACACTGATATACTCCACACCACTCACTGTAACACTGATATATCCCACACCCCTCACTGTAACACTGATAAACCCCACACCCCTCACTGTAACACTGATATACCCCACACCCCTCACTGTAACATTGATATAACCCGCACGCCTCACTGTAACACTGATATACTCCGCACCCCTCACTGTAACACTGATATACCCCGCACCCCTCACTGTAACACTGATATACCCCGCACCCCTCACTGTAACACTGATATACCCCGCACCTCTCACTGTAACACTGATATACCCCGCACCCTCACTGTAACACTGATATATTCCGCACCCCTCACTGTAACACTGATATACCCCGCACCCCTCACTGTAACACTGATATACACCACACCCCTCACTGTAATACTCTGATAGACCCCGCACCCCTCACTGTAACACTGATATACACCACATCCCTCACTGTAACACTGATATACCCCACACCCCTCACTGTAACACTGATATACCCCACACCCCTCACTGTAACACTAATATACCCCACACCCCTCACTGTAACACTGATATACCCCACACCCCTCACTGTAACACTGATATAGCCCACACCCCTCACTGTAACACTAATATACCCCACACCCCTCACTGTAACACCGATATACCCCACACCCCTCACTGTTACACTGATATACCCCACACCCCTCACTGTAACACTGATATACCCCACACCCCTCACTGTAACACTGATATACCCCACACCCCTCACTGTAACACTGATATACCTCACACCCCTCACTGTAACACTGATATAACCCACACCCCTCACTGTAACATTGATGTACCCCACACCACTCACTGTAACACACTAATATACCCCACACCCCTCACTGTAACACTGATATACCCCACACCCCTCACTGTAACACTGATATACCCCACACCCCTCACTGTAACACTGATATATCCCACACCCCTCACTGTAACACTGATATACCCCATACCCCTCACTGTAACATTGATATACCCCACACCCCTCACTGTAACACGGATATACCCCACACCCCTCACTGTCACACTGATATACCCCGCACCCCTCACTGTAACACTGATGTACCCCACACCCCTCACTGTTAACACACTAATATACCCCACACCCCTCACTGTAACACTGATATACCCCACACCCCTCACTGTAACACACTGATATACCCAATCCCCTCACTGTAACACTGATATACCCCACACCCCTCACTGTAACACACTGATATACCCCACACCCCTCACTGTAACACTGATGTACCCCACACCCCTCACTGTAACACTGATATACCCCACACCCCTCACTGTAACACACTGATATACCCCACACCCCTCACTGTAACACTGATGTACCCCACACCCCTCACTGTAACACCGATATACCCCACACCCCTCACTGTAACACTGATATACCCCACACCCCTCATTGTAACACTGATATACCCCACACACCCCTCACTGTAACACTGATATACCCCGCACCTCTCACTATATCATTGATATACCCCACACCCCTCACTGTAACACTGATATACCCCACATCCCTCACTGTAACACTGATATACCCCGCATCCCTCACTGTAACACTGATATACACCACACCCCTCACTGTAACTCTGATATATCCCACACCCCTCACAGTAACATTAATATACCCCACCTCCCTCACTGTAACAGTGATATACCCCGCATCCCTCACTGTAACACTGATATACACCACACCCCTCACTGTAACTCTGATATATCCCACACCCCTCACAGTAACATTAATATACCCCACATCCCTCACTGTAACACTGATATACCCCACATCCCTCACTGTAACACTGATATATCCCACACCACTCACTGTAACACTGATATACCCCGCACCCCTCACTGTAACACTGATATACCCCACACACCTCAATGTAACACTGATATACCCCACACCTCTCACTGTAACACTGATATATCCCACACCCCTCACTGTAACACTGATATGCCCCACATCCCTCACTGTAACACTGATATACCCCACACCCCTCACTGTAACACTGATATACCCCGCACCCCTCACTGTAACACTGATATACCCCACACCCCTCACTGTAACACTGATATACCCCACACCCCTCACTGTAACACTGATATACCCCACACCCCTCACTGTAACACTGATATACTCCACACCCCTCACTGTAACACTGATATACTCCACACCCCTCACTGTAACACTGATATACCCCACACCCCTCACTGTAACACTGATATACCCCACACCCCTCACTGTAACACTGATATACCCCACACCCCTCACTGTAACACTGATATACCCCACACCCCTCACTGTAACACTGATATACCCCACACCACTCACTGTAACACTGATATACCCCACACCCCTCACTGTAACACTGATATACCCCACACCCCTCACTGTAACACTGATATACCCCACACCCCTCACTGTAACACTGATATACTCCACACCCCTCACTGTAACACTGATATACCCCACACCCCTCACTGTAACACTGATATACCCCACATCCCTCACTAACACTGATATAACCCACACCCCTCACTGTAACACTGATATACCCCACACCCCTCACTGTAACACTGATATACCACACACCCCTCACTGTAACACTGATATATCCCACACCCCTCACTGTAACACTGATATACCCCCCACACCCCTCACTGTAACACTGATATACCCCACACCCCTCACTGTAACACTGATATACCCCACACCCCTCACTGTAACACTGATATACCCCTCACCCTCACTGTAACACTGATATACCCCTCACCCTCACTGTAACACTGATATACCCCACACCCCTCACTGTAACACTGATATACCCCACACCCCTCACTGTAACACTGATATACCCCACACCCCTCACTGTAACACTGATATACCCCACACCCCTCACTGTAACACTGATATACCCCACACCCCTCACTGTAACACTGATATACCCCACACCCCTCACTGTAACACTGATATACACCACACCCCTCACTGTAACACTGATATACCCCACACCCCTCACTGTAACACTGATATACCCCACACCCCTCACTGTAACACTGATATACCCCACACCCTCACTGTAACACTGATATACCCCACACCCCTCACTGTAACACTGATATACCCCACACCCCTCACTGTAACACTGATATACCCCACACCCCTCACTGTAACACTGATATACTCCACACCCCTCACTGTAACACTGATATACCCCACACCCCTCACTGTAACACTGATATACCCCACATCCCTCACTAACACTGATATAACCCACACCCCTCACTGTAACACTGATATACCCCACACCCCTCACTGTAACACTGATATACCACACACCCCTCACTGTAACACTGATATATCCCACACCCCTCACTGTAACACTGATATACCCCCCACACCCCTCACTGTAACACTGATATACCCCACACCCCTCACTGTAACACTGATATACCCCACACCCCTCACTGTAACACTGATATACCCCTCACCCTCACTGCAACACTGATATACCCCACACCCCTCACTGTAACACTGATATACCCCTCACCCTCACTGTAACACTGATATACCACACACCCCTCACTGTAACACTGATATATCCCACACCCCTCACTGTAACACTGATATACCCCCCACACCCCTCACTGTAACACTGATATACCCCACACCCCTCACTGTAACACTGATATACCCCTCACCCTCACTGTAACACTGATATACCCCACACCCCTCACTGTAACACTGATATACCCCACACCCCTCACTGTAACACTGATATACCCCACACCCCTCACTGTAACACTGATATACCTCACACCTCTCACTGTAACACTGATATACCCCACACCCCTCACTGTAACACTGATATACCCCACACCCCTCACTGTAACACTGATATACCACACACCCCTCACTGTAACGTGCTCGGATTTCCATCGCTCGCTCGCTCAGAATGAAATGGTGTAAAATCCCTCTGCAATGAAACCTGCCGCTCGAATACGCTGATCTGACACAACACGTGAGAGCAGTGGCTCTCGTCCCTGTAGACAACCCTCACAAAACATCTTCTGTTCCTTGTTCAATGGCTTGTAGCAGGAGCCTTACAAGAGGCAGCACTGGCTGCATTACAATGAGTGTGTTTTGTTTGCACCGCTCGCCCCCAGGCCCTGGGAAATGGAAGGAACCTGACGGCTTTGCCTGACATGATGTGATTGGAATTGTTTGTTCAGCTCCGAAACCATTTGCAGCGTCTGCGAGACACGCATGGGACCTCCGGAGGTGCATCACGACCGGAATACCAGAGTAATGACTGCAGTAGCACAGAGAGCCGACAAAGGGTAAGTAGCCAGGCCCTCTGGCGAGCACTCATGTCTCGGAGCTATGAAAGCTGAGCGTTTCAGCGCTGTCGGAGGGGCAGTACTGAGGGAGCCCCGCACTGTCGGAGGGACGGCACTGAGGGAGTGCCGCACTGTCGGAGGGGCAGTACTGAGGGAGCCCCGCACTGTCGGAGGGGCAGTACTGAGGGAGCGCCGCACTGTCGGAGGGGCGGTACTGAGGGAGCCCCGCACTGTCGGAGGGACGGCACTGAGGGAGCGCCGCACTGTCGGAGGGGCAGTATTGAGGGAGACCCGCACTGTCGGAGGGGCAGTACTGAGGGAGCGCCACACTGTCGGAGGGGCGGTACTGAGGGAGAGCCGCACTGTCGGAGGGGCGGTACTGAGGGAGAGCCGCACTGTCGGAGGGGCAGTACTGAAGGAGCGCCGCACTGTCGGAGGGGCAGTACTGAGGGAGCCCCGCACTGTCGGAGGGGCGGTACTGAGGGAGAGCCGCACTGTCGGAGGGGCGGTACTGAGGGAGTGACGCACTGTCGGAGGGGCGGTACTGAGGGAGCCCCGCACTGTCGGAGGGGCGGTACTGAGGGAGAGCCGCACTGTCGGAGGGGCGGTACTGAGGGAGCCCCGCACTGTCGGAGGGGCTATATTTCGGATGAGACATTAAACCGAGGCCCCGTCTGCCCTCTCGGGTGGATGTAAAAGATCCCGGGGCCACTATTGGAAGAAGAGCAGGGGGAGTTCTCCCCGGTGTCCTGGGGCCAATATTTATCCCTCGTCCAACATCACTAAAACAGACGATCCGGGTCATTATCACATCGCTGTGTGTGGGAGCTTGCTGTGCGCAAATTGGCGTTTCCCACAATACAACAGCGAGCGCCCTCCGATAGTACGCCATTGGCCGTGAGGCGCGTTGGGACGTCCCGGGGGGGGGGGTGAAAGGGCCTGGAGAACCGGGAGTCTTTGATACTGTTCCCATTCAAACCTTTGATCAGTCCTGCACCCTGCAGTCGTTATCCGAGTGCAGGTTTAAAGCTTACCTGGGGGCACCTCATTCTCACCCATGTTACCCTGGCTGGAACCTAACATCCGGTTGCCCACTGACCACACTCGACCAGCTCCGCTGGGCAGGGCCACATTGTCCGCATGCCCCCCCCAGACACGCGGCTCCCCCAAGCAAGCGCTCTACTCGGAACTCCTTCCCGGGCAAACGGGCCAAAGGTGTCTGTCCAGCCACCGAAGGACTCATTGTTAGAGTAGGGGCAAGTCTCCCTCGATTCCGAGGGAATGCCGATGATATGAGGATGAAGTTTTGGAGACACCAGAGGCTGGAGACTGATTGTGTGGATTGGGGGGACCTCCGGTGGCGGGGGATTGAACTGCAAGGCAGGTATTGCACACCCAGAGATTCAGGACATCTCTCTCTCTCTCTCTCTCTGATCCAGCCGGAGTCCAGGAAGACTTGCTTCCGCTCTTAACACGAGTCCTTAGGTGGCTGAACAGCCCAATACGGGAGCCACAGTCCCTGTCACAGGTGGGACAGACAGTGGTTGAGGGGAAGGGGAGGGTGGGACTGGTTTGCCGTACGCTCCTTCCGCTGCCTGCGCTTGGTTTCTGCACGCTCTCGGCGACGAGACTCGAGGTGCTCAGCGCCCTCCCGGATGCACTTCCTCCACTTAGGGCGGGACTGGTCTTTGGGCCCAGGGACTCCCAGGTGTCTGTGGGGATGTTGCACTTTATCAGGGGAGGCTTTGAGGGTGGTCCCTTGTAACGTTTCCTCTGCCCACCTTTGGCCCGTTTGCCCGTGAAGGAGTTCCGAGTAGAGCGCTTGCTTTGGGGAGTCTCGTGTCTGGGGGACATGCGGACAATGTGGCCCTGCCCAGCGGAGCTGGTCGAGTGTGGTCAGTGCTTCGATGCTGGGGATGAAGTATAATGTGGATAAATGTGAGGTTATCCACTTTGGTGGTAAAAACAGGAAGGCAGAATATTATCTGAATGGCGGCAGATTAGGAAAAGGGGAGGTGCAACGAGACCTGGGTGTCATGGTACATCAGTCATTGAAAGTTGGCCATGCAGGTACAGCAGGCGGTGAAGAAGGCAAATGGTATGTTGGCCTTCATAGCGAGGGGATTTGAGTATAGGAGCAGGGAGGTCTTACTGCAGTTGTACAGGGCC
>NC_092008.1:255604-280604 GCF_044704955.1 Pristiophorus japonicus | reverse complement strand
CAGGACTTCCCTGCTTTTATACTCCATCCCCCTTTGCAATAAAGGCCAAGATACCATTGGCCCTTCCTGATCACTTGCTGTACCTGCGTACTAACCTTTTGTGTTTCATGCACAAGTAACCCCCAGGTCCCGCTGTACTGCGGCACTTTGTAATCTTTCCCCATTTAAATAATAACTTGCTCTGTGATTTTTTTTTCCTGCCAAAGTGCACGACCTCACACTTTCCCACATTATACCCCATCTGACAAATGTTTGCCCGCTCACTGAGCCTGTCCGGGTCCTTTTGCAGATTTTTTGTGCCCTCCTCACACATTGCTTTTCCTCCCCATCTTTGATTGACGATATTTGGATGTCCGTTTCCCTTAATAAAATGCCGTCTAACTCCGAAGACCCTTTGGGTATCTGTGCGATGCTCAGTCGTACAGAGAGCACTTGCGTGGGGCAGCGACTGTGTGGAGTGGAGGAGGGTACGTACCAACCACGATGAGCTGTGCACTTGCCGTCACTGAGTCGAGTTTGGTCGTCGCTATGCAGGTGTAAACGCCTTCATCCTTGTAGCCGACACTTTTGATTTTCAGTTGGCCATCTTGGATGTGGTACCTGTTGCAAGATTGGGAAAAGGTTCATCGCAGAGACACGCGGCAGCAGATAGCAACACCCGACAATGCCCCGATTGGCCATCCCCACCGCCTCCTCTCGCTTCAGTCACACGATGTGAAGGGGCTGTGTGCACACAGCTCCAGGCCCCAGCACCCTGCTCGCTTCTCCCTCCCTCCCCCACCTCCGCACGTCCTCCCCGCCTCTCGTGGCTCAGCTGCCCCTCTCCGGGCCGGGCCCCAACTCCAGAGATTTCAGCTCCAGGCTCGCACTCCAGGGGCGGTGCTGAGGGAGCGCCGCACTGTCGGAGGGGCGGTGCTGAGGGAGCGCCGCGCTGTCGGAGGGGCGGTGCTGAGGGAGCGCCGCACTGTCGGAGGGGCGGTACTGAGGGAGTGCCGCACTGTCGGAGGGGCGGTACTGAGGGAGCCCCGCACTGTCGGAGGGGCAGTACTGAGGGAGCCCCGCACTGTCGGAGGGGCAGTACTGAGGGAGCCCCGCACTGTCGGAGGGGCAGTACTGAGGGAGCCCCGCACTGTCGGAGGGGCGGTACTGAGGGAGCCCCGCACTGTCGGAGGGGCAGTACTGAGGGAGCGCCGCACTGCGCTGTCGGAGGGGCGGTGCTGAGGGAGTGCCGCACTGTCGGAGGGGCAGTACTGAGGGAGTGCCGCACTGTCGGAGGGGCAGTACTGAGGGAGCGCCGCACTGTCGGAGGGGCGGTACTGAGGGAGCACCGCACTGCCGGAGGGGCAGTACTGAGGGAGTGCCGCACTGTCGGAGGGGCGGTACTGAGGGAGCCCCGCACTGTCGGAGGGGCGGTGCTTAGGGAGCGTCGCACTGTCGGAGGGGCAGTACTGAGGGAGTGCCGCACTGTCGGAGGGGCGGTACTGAGGGAGCCCCGCACTGTCGGAGGGCAGTACTGAGGGAGCGCTGCACTGTCGGAGGGGCAGCACTGAGGGAGCCCCGCACTGTCGGAGGGGCAGTACTGAGGGAGCACCGCACTGTCGGAGGGGCAGTACTGAGGGAGCACCGCACTGTTGGAGGGGCGGTACTGAGGGAGCCCCGCACTGTCGGAGGGGGAGTACTAAGGGAGTGCCGCACTGTCGGAGGGGCAGTACTGAGGGAGCGCCGCACTGTTGGAGGGGCAGTACTGAGGGAGCCCCGCACTGTCGGAGGGGCTGTATTTCGGATGAGACGTTAAACCGAGGCCCCGTCTGCCCTCTCGGGCGGATGTAAAAGATCCCGGGGCCACTATTGGAAGAAGAGCAGGGGGAGTTCTCCCCGGGGTCCTGGGGCCAATATTTATCCCTCGACCAACATCACTAAAACAGACGATCCGGGTCATTATCACATCGCGGTGTGCGGGAGCTTGCTGTGCGCAGGTTGCCGTTTCCCACAATGCAACAGTGAGCGCCCTCCGATAGTACGCCATTGGCCGCGAGGCTTTGGGACGTCCCGGGGGGTGAAAGGGGCTGGCGAGAGGGGAGTCTTGATTAGTTTTTTTTGCTACCCTGCGCCCCCTCTCTGCTCAATCCCCCCCCCTCCCCGTCGCTTACGTGCTCTCGTCGTCGTCTGCCTCGTTGATGTCCACACCGTCCTTCTTCCATTGCAGGTACATGGGCAGCAGTGAGAGGTCGGCCTCCACCAGGCAGCTGAATGTCACCGGGTGCAGTCGCTGGATGTGCTGGTCCCGAGGAGGTTCCACAATCTGGCTCGCGTCTGTCAATGCACCGTGACATCGGTTAGCCACACCGCCACCAGCACCAGACATTTGCCGAATCTCGATCTCGCCACCACCTCCCACCAAATCCCAGCCGCGATCCCGCGACGCTCCTCCGCCCCCGGCCACTCGCCGCGAGTCCGCCGCGGCCCTCCCGCTCCTCCGCGCTCACCAGGGCCCAGCCCACGCTCCCGCCCACGCTCCCAACGTTGACCTGGGTTCCGATGACGTCACCCAGTCTTGTGGTGGAGGAGCGGCGAGAGATCGGGGCGGAGAGAGATCTGGGCGGAGAGGGATCTGGGCGGAGAGAGGTCGGGGCGGAGAGAGGTCGGGGCGGAGAGGGATCGGGGCGGAGAGGGATCGGGGCGGAGAGGGATCGGGGCGGAGAGAGGTCGGGGCGGAGAGAGATCGGGGCGGAGAGAGATCGGGGCGGAGAGGGATCTGGGCGGAGAGGGATCTGGGCGGAGAGAGGTCGGGGCGGAGAGAGATCGGGGCGGAGAGAGATCGGGGCGGAGAGAGATCGGGGCGGAGAGGGATCGGGGCGGAGAGGGATCGGGGCGGAGAGAGGTCGGGGCGGAGAGAGGTCGGGGCGGAGAGAGGTCGGGGCGGAGAGGGATCGGGGCGGAGAGGGATCGGGGCGGAGAGAGGTCGGGGCGGAGAGAGATCGGGGCGGAGAGAGATCGGGGCGGAGAGAGATCGGGGCGGCGAGAGATCGGGGCGGAGAGGGATCGGGGCGGAGGAGCGGAGAGATATCGGGGCGGAGGGGCGGCGAGAGATCGGGGCGGAGAGAGATCGGGGCGGAGGAGCGGAGAGAGATCGGGGCGGAGAGAGATCGGGGCGGAGGAGCGGAGAGAGATCGGGGCGGAGAGAGATCGGGGCAGAGAGAGATCGGGGCGGAGGAGCGGCGAGAGATCGGGGCGGAGAGAGATCGGGGCGGAGGAGGGGAGAGAGATCGGGGCGGAGGAGCGGCGAGAGATCGGGGCGGAGAGAGATCGGGGCGGAGGAGCGGCGAGAGATCGGGGCGGAGAGAGATCGGGGCGGAGGAGCGGCGAGAGATCGGGGCGGAGAGAGATCGGGGCGGAGGAGCGGCGAGAGATCGGGGCGGAGAGAGATCGGGGCGGCGAGAGATCGGGGCGGAGAGAGATCGGGGCGGAGAGAGATCGGGGCGGAGAGAGATCGGGGCGGAGAGAGATCGGGGCGGAGAGAGATCGGGGGGCGGAGAGAGATCGGGGCGGAGAGAGATCGGGGCGGAGAGAGATCGGGGGGCGGAGAGAGATCGGGGCGGAGAGAGATCGGGGCGGAGAGAGATCGGGGCGGAGAGAGATCGGGGCGGAGAGAGATCGGGGGGCGGAGAGAGATCGGGGGGCGGAGAGAGATCGGGGCGGAGAGAGATCGGGGCGGAGAGAGATCGGGGCGGAGAGAGATCGGGGCGGAGAGAGATCGGGGCGGAGAGAGATCGGGGCGGAGAGAGATCGGGGCGGAGAGAGATCGGGGCGGAGAGAGATCGGGGCGGAGAGAGATCGGGGCGGAGAGAGATCGGGGCGGAGAGAGATCGGGGCGGAGAGAGATCGGGGGGCGGAGAGAGATCGGGGGGCGGAGAGAGATCGGGGCGGAGAGAGATCGGGGCGGAGAGAGATCGGGGCGGAGAGAGATCGGGGCGGAGAGAGATCGGGGCGGAGAGAGATCGGGGCGGAGAGAGATCGGGGGGCGGAGAGAGATCGGGGGGCGGAGAGAGATCGGGGCGGAGAGAGATCGGGGCGGAGAGAGATCGGGGCGGAGAGAGATCGGGGCGGAGGAGCGGAGAGAGATCGGGGCGGAGAGAGATCGGGGCGGAGAGAGATCGGGGCGGAGAGAGATCGGGGGGCGGAGAGAGATCGGGGCGGAGAGAGATCGGGGCGGAGAGAGATCGGGGCGGAGAGAGATCGGGGCGGAGGAGCGGAGAGAGATCGGGGCGGAGAGAGATCGGGGCGGAGAGAGATCGGGGCGGAGAGAGATCGGGGGGCGGAGGGGCGGCGAGAGATCGGGGCGGAGAGAGGTCGGGGCGGAGAGGGATCGGGGCGGAGAGGGATCGGGGCGGAGAGGGATCGGGGCGGAGAGGGATCGGGGCGGCGAGAGATCGGGGCGGAGAGAGGTCGGGGCGGAGGAGCGGCGAGAGATCGGGGCGGAGAGGGATCGGGGCGGAGAGAGATCGGGGCGGAGAGGGATCGGGGCGGAGAGAGATCGGGGCGGAGAGAGATCGGGGCGGAGGAGCGGCGAGAGATCGGGGCGGAGAGAGATCGGGGCGGAGAGAGGTCGGGGCGGAGAGAGATCGGGGCGGAGAGAGGTCGGGGCGGAGAGAGGTCGGGGCGGAGAGAGATCGGGGCGGAGGAGCGGCGAGAGATCGGGGCGGAGGAGTATCGAGAGATCGGGGCGGAGGAGGGGCGAGAGATCGGGGGCGGAGGAGCGGCGAGAGATCGGGGCGGAGGAGCGGCGAGAGATCGGGGCGGAGGAGCGGCGAGAGATCGGGGCGGAGGAGCGGCGAGAGATCGGGGGCGGAGGAGCGGCGAGAGATCGGGGCGGAGGAGCGGCGAGAGATCGGGGCGGAGGAGCGGCGACAGATCAGGGCGGGGGAGCGGCGAGAGATCGGGGCGGAGGAGCGGCGAGAGATCGGGGCGGAGGAGCGGCGAGAGATCGGGGCGGAGGAGCGGCGAGAGATCGGGGCGGGGGAGCGGCGAGAGATCGGGGCGGAGGAGGGGCGAGAGATCGGGGCGGAGGAGCGGAGCGAGAGATCGGGGCGGAGGAGGGGCGAGAGATCGGGGCGGAGGAGCGGCGAGAGATCGGGGCGGAGGAGCGGCGAGAGATCGGGGCGGAGGAGGGGCGAGAGATCGGGGGCGGAGGAGCGGCGAGAGATCGGGGCGGAGAGAGATCGGGGCGGAGGAGCGGCGAGAGATCGGGGCGGAGGAGCGGAGAGAGATCGGGGCGGAGGAGCGGCGAGAGATCGGGGCGGAGGAGCGGCGAGAGATCGGGGCGGAGGAGGGGCGAGAGATCGGGGGCGGAGGAGCGGCGAGAGATCGGGGCGGAGAGAGATCGGGGCGGAGAGAGATCGGGGCGGAGAGAGGTCGGGGCGGAGAGGGATCGGGGCGGAGAGAGGTCGGGGCGGAGAGGGATCGGGGCGGAGGAGCGGCGAGAGATCGGGCCGGAGGAGTATCGAGAGATCGGGGCGGAGGAGGGGCGAGAGATCGGGGGCGGAGGAGCGGCGAGAGATCGGGGCGGAGGAGGGGCGAGAGATCGGGGCGGGGGAGCGGCGAGAGATCGGGGCGGAGGAGCAGCGAGAGATCGGGGCGGGGGAGCGGCGAGAGATCGGAGCGGAGGAGCAGCGAGAGATCGGGGCGGAGGAGCGGCGAGAGATCGGGGCGGAGGAGCGGCGAGAGATCGGGGCGGAGGAGCGGCGAGAGATCGGGGCGGCGAGAGATCGGAGCGGAGGAGCGGCGAGAGATCGGGGCAGAGGAGCGGCGAGAGATCGGGGCGGAGGAGCGGCGAGAGATCGGGGCGGCGAGAGATCGGGGCGGAGGAGCGGCGAGAGATCGGGGCGGAGGAGCGGCGAGAGATCGGGGCGGCGAGAGATCGGGGCAGAGGAGCGGCGAGAGATCGGGGCGGCGAGAGATCGGAGCGGAGGAGCAGCGAGAGATCGGGGCGGAGGAGCGGCGAGAGATCGGGGCGGAGGAGCGGCGAGAGATCGGGGCGGAGGAGCGGCAAGAGATCGGGGCGGAGGAGCGGCGAGAGATCGGGGCGGAGGAGCGGCGAGAGATCGGGGCGGAGGAGCGGCGAGAGATCGGGGCGGAGGAGCGGCGAGAGATCGGGGCGGAGGAGGGGCGAGAGATCGGGGGCGGAGGAGCGGCGAGAGATCGGGGGCGGAGGAGGGGCGAGAGATCGGGGCGGAGGAGCGGCGAGAGATCGGGGCGGAGGAGCGGCGAGAGATCGGGGCGGAGGAGCGGCGAGAGATCGGGGCGGAGGAGCGGCGAGAGATCGGGGCGGAGGAGCGGCGAGAGATCGGGGCGGAGGAGGGGCGAGAGATCGGGGCGAGAGATCGGGGCGGAGAGAGATCGGGGCGGAGGAGCGGAGAGAGATCGGGGCGGAGGAGGGGCGAGAGATCGGGGCGAGAGATCGGGGCGGAGAGAGATCGGGGCGGAGGAGCGGCGAGAGATCGGGGCGGAGGAGCGGCAAATGAGGATACGGGGGCCAGAGGCAGCAAGGGCCCAGCCCACACTGCGATATAAGAACATAAGAATTAGGAACAGGAGTAGGCCATCTAGCCCCTCGAGCCTGCTCCGCCATTCAACAAGATCATGGCTGATCTGGCCGTGGGCTCAGCTCCACTTACCCGCCCTCTCCCCGTAACCCTTAATTCCCTTATTGGTTAAAAATTTATCTATCTGTGACTTGAATACATTCAATGAGCTAGCCTCAACTGCTTCCTTGGGCAGAGAATTCCACAGATTCACAACCCTCTGGGAGAAGAAATTCCTTCTATGTGGGCGCACTGGGTCCGTGCAGCAGAGCTGGTCTCCGGTCGTCCTGGTTGACCCTTGCCCCTGGACCCAGACCTCGCTCTGTCGAGCCCCGTGTGGTGGCTGGTGTACAACGGTCACCCCACGTTAAAACAATCCACCCACAGGAACGTTCCACCCTTCAGGATGTAGTTCGGGATCCGGAATATTAGCTCCTTCGTTGAAACACCTGTGAACTCGTCCCTTTTGGTGTGGAGGCAGGCCATCCTCGATCGAGGGACCGCCGAGGATGATGACATGGGTTAACACACCGCACAGGAGGATCCCATTGGGCCCATGACCCACACCGCACAGCAGGATCCCATTGGGCCCATGGAGCCCGTGCTGTGCCGGCTCTGTGACAGAGCGACCCCAATCAGTCCCACACTCCCCCCCTGCCCTTTCCCCACAGCCCCGGCACATTTTCCCCCTTCAGGTATTTATCCAATTCCCGGTTTGAAAGTCACTATTGGATCTGCTCCCACCGAGCTTTCAGGCAGCGCGTTCCCGATCACAACAACTCGCTGCGTAAACACATTCTCCCCATCGCCCCCTCTGGTTCCATCGCCGATTATCGTCAATCTGTGTCCCTCTGGTTACCCGACCCTCCTGCTCCCGGGAACAGGTTCTCCCGATCCACTCGATCAAAACCCTTCATCAGTTCGAACCCTTCGATTCAATCTCCCCTCAACCTTCTCTGCTCCGAGGAGAACAATCCCCCAGGCTTCTCCAGTCTCCCCCCCGTCACTGAACCCCCTCATCCCCCCGGGACCAGTCTGGTCAATCTCCCCCCGCCCCCTCTCCGGAGGCCTTACTTCGAACGGTCAGTGTTGCTGTCACACTGTCGGCACCGATCAGGTTCGAGGCGTTGCAGGTGAAGACGCCTCCATCTGTCACCTGAACGTCCGTGATCCGCAGCGTCCCGCTGGTGTTGACGAAGTAACGCGGGTCCTGCAGCACCGCCTCCATGTCCTCCTTGCTCCTGCAGCAACCCAAAAAACACAACGTGGGGACAATCACCAACCAGCCTCCGGCAATCGCAACACATACTGTACCGTTCCGAGGGAGCGTCGCACTGTCGGAGGGGCGGTACTGAGGGAGAGCCGCACTGTCGGAGGGTGGTACTGAGGGAGCGCCGCACTGTCGGAGGGGCGGTACTGAGGGAGCGTCGCACTGTCGGAGGGTGGTACTGAGGGAGCGCCGCACTGTCGGAGGGTGGTACTGAGGGAGCGCCGCACTGTCGGAGGGGCAGTACTGAGGGAGCCCCGCACTGTTGGAGGGGCGGTACTGAGGGAGCCCCGCACTGTCGGAGGGGCGGTACTGAGGGAGCGCCGCACTGTCGGAGGGGCAGTACTGAGGGAGTGCCGCACTGTCGGAGGGGCAGTACTGAGGGAGCGCCGCACTGTCGGAGGGGCGGTACTGAGGGAGCGCCGCACTGTGGGAGGGGCGGTACTGAGGGAGCGCCGCACTGTCGGAGGGGCGGTACTGAGGGAGCACCGCACTGTCGGAGGGTGGTACTGAGGGAGCGCCGCACTGTCGGAGGGACGGTACTGAGGGAGCACCGCACTGTCGGAGGGGCAGTACTGAGGGAGCCCCGCACTGTCGGAGGGGCAGTACTGAGGGAGTGCCGCACTGTCGGAGGGGCGGTACTGAGGGAGCACCGCACTGTCGGAGGGACGGTACTGAGGGAGCACCGCACTGTCGGAGGGGCAGTACTGAGGGAGCCCCGCACTGTCGGAGGGGCAGTACTGAGGGAGCCCCGCACTGTCGGAGGGGCAGTACTGAGGGAGCGCCGCACTGTCGGAGGGGCGGTACTGAGGGAGCGGCGCACTGTCGGAGGGGGAGTACTGAGGGAGCCCCGCACTGTCGGAGGGGCAGTACTGAGGGAGCCCCGCACTGTCGGAGGGGCGGTACTGAGGGAGTGCCGCACTGTCGGAGGGGCGGTACTGAGGGAGCGCCGCACTGTCGGAGGGACAGTACTGAGGGAGCGCCGCACTGTCGGAGGGGCGGTACTGAGGGAGCGGCGCACTGTCGGAGGGGGAGTACTGAGGGAGCCCCGCACTGTCGGAGGGGCAGTACTGAGGGAGCCCCGCACTGTCGGAGGGGCGGTACTGAGGGAGCCCCGCACTGTCGGAGGGGCAGTACTGAGGGAGCCCCGCACTGTCGGAGGGGCGGTACTGAGGGAGCCCCGCACTGTCGGAGGGGCAGTACTGAGGGAGCCCCGCACTGTCGGAGGGGCAGTACTGAGGGAGTGCCGCACTGTCGGAGGGGCAGTACTGAGGGAGCGCCGCACTGTCGGAGGGGCGGTACTGAGGGAGCCCCGCACTGTCGGAGGGGCGGTACTGAGGGAGCCCCGCACTGTCGGAGGGGCAGTACTGAGGGAGCGCCGCACTGTCGGAGGGGCGGTACTGAGGGAGCCCCGCACTGTCGGAGGGGCAGTACTGAGGGAGCCCCGCACTGTCGGAGGGGCAGTATTTCGGATGAGACATTAAACCGAGGCCCCGTCTGCCCTCTCGGGTGGATGTAAAAGATCCTGGGGCCACTATTGGAAGAAGAGCAGGGGGAGTTCTCCCCGGTGTCCTGGGGCCAATATTTATCCCTCGACCAACATCACTAAAACAGACGATCCGGGTCATTATCACATCGCTGTGCGTGGGATCTTGCTGTGCGCAGGTTGGACTGCCGCGTTTCCCAACGTTACAACAGGTGCCGATTGGGCTGTGAGGCGTTTGGGGACGTTCGGTGGCCGTGTCAGGCGCCAGAGAAACGCAGCTCTTTCTTTCGTTACGCGCGCGCGCGCGTGCGGTCCACGTGAGCCCTGCCTGTGCGGGCGAGCATTGGGGGGTGAATGGCAGGGGGGGCCGAAATAGCCCCTTCCCCCTTCAGGCCCCTGCGACTGCCGGCAATCGGGGAAAACGCGCTGCGGCGCGCAACGGCCGGCGATCAACGCGTAGCGGCCGCCATTTTGATAATCCCGCTCCTGCGCTAACCCGGCGGAGAACCGCTCCCCACCCCTCCCCCCCCCCCCCCCCACCCCCCGATCCGACCCGAGTGCGTCATCAGAGCGCGAACCACCCACGTGTCCCGTTCCCCCCTCCGCCCCGCCCCGACCGAGAAAAGCTTCCTCCCGCCGGGCGTCCTTGCAAAATGGCGGTGCGGATTCCCATAAAGGGCCGACAATTACGCCCCGGCCCCCCGGGGACGCCAACAGGGCAGAGCCAGGCACCCCTCCCCCACCCCCCCACCCCCCCCCCCCACTCTTGGGTGCCAGGCCGCTCCCGGCCGAAACCTTTCCCGTGTGGCCCAGCGGACCGGACGTCAAAATGGCGGGCGCTCTCCCCTTTCAGCGTGGTGACGCGGCGCCGTGATGACATCATCGGCGCTCCGCTGATGAGTGACGGCGGCAGACACTCCGCGCACCTCCCCCATCCCCCGCCCCTCCTGTGTACGGACTCCCGCACACCGACACATTTCCACCTCCATAATAATAAGTTTTATTCATATAGCGCCTTTAACTCAGTAAAATGTCTCAAGGGGCTTCACAGCGAAGTTACAGACAAACAGATTAATCCCGAACCCCCCCCCCGAGCCACAGAAGCTGGGTCACAGAGGTGGGTTTTTAAGGAGCGTCTCGAAGGAGGAGAGAGAGAGGCGGAGAGGTTCAGGGAGGGAGTTCCAGAGCTTGGGGCCCAGGCAACAGAAGGCACGGCCACCGATGGTGGAGCGATTATAATCAGGGATGGTCAGGAGGGCAGAATTAGAGGAGTGCAGAGATCTTGTGGGATTACATCAGACATAGGAGCAGGAGTCGGCTATTTGGCCCCTCGAGCCCGCTCCGCCATTTAATACGACCATGGCTGATCCGATCATGGACTCAGCTCCACTTCCCTGCCCGCCCCCTGATCGGTTAAGAAACTGTCTATCTCTGTCTTAAATATATTCAATGTCCCGGCTTCCACAGCTCTCTGAGGCAGTGAGTTCCACAGATTTACAACCCTCTGAGAGAAGAAATTCCTCCTCATCTCAGTTTTAAATGGGCGGCCCCTTATTCTAAGACCATGCCCCCTAGTTCTAGTCTCCCCCATCAGTGGGAACATCCTCTCTGCATCCACCTTGTCGAGCCCCCTCATAATCTGATACGTTTCGATAAGATCACCTCTCATTCTTCTGAATTCCAATGAGTAGAGGCCCAACCTCCTCAACCTTTCCTCGTAAGTCAACCCTCTCATCCCCGGAATCAACCGAGTGAACCTCCTCTGAACTGCCTCCAATGCAAGTATATCCTTTGGTAAATATGGAGACCAAAACTGCACGCAGTACTCCAGGTGTGGCCTCACCAATACCCTGTATAACTGGAGCAAGACTTCCCTGCTTTTATACTCCATCCCCTTTGCAATAAAGGCCAAGATACCATTGGCCTTCCTGATCACTTGCTGTACCTGCATACTAACCTTTTGTGTTTCATGCACAAGTAACCCCCGGGTCCCGCTGTACTGCGGCACTTTGCAATCTTTCTCCATTTAAATAATAACTTGCTCTTTGATTTTTTTCCTGCCAAAGTGCATGACCTCACACTTTCCCACATTATACTCCATCTGACAAATGTTTGCCCACTCACTGAGCCTGTCTGTGTCCTTTTGCAGATTTTTTATGTCCTCCTCACACATTGCTTTACCTCCCATCTTTGTATCGTCAGCAAACTTGTCTACGTTACACTCGGTCCCTTCTTCCAAGTCGTTAATATAGATTGTAAATAGTTGGGGTCCCAGCACTGATCCCTGCGGCACCCCACTAGTTACTGGTTGCCAACCCGAGAATGACCCATTTATCCCGACTCTCTGTTTTCTGTTAGTTAGCCAATCCTCTATCCATGTTAATATATTACCCTCAACCCTGTGAACTTTTATCTTGTGCAGTAACCTTTTATGTGGCACTTTGTCAAATGCCTTCTGGAAATCCAAATACACCACATCCACTGGTTCCCCTTTATCCACCCTGTTCGTTACATCCTCAAAGAACTCCGGCAAATTTGTCAAACATGACTTCCCTTCATAAATCCATGCTGACCCTGCCTGATCGAATTTTGCTTTTCCAAATGTCCTGCTACTGCTTCTTTAATAATGGACTCCAACATTTTCCCAACCACAGATGTTCGGCTAACTGGTCTATAGTTTCCTGCTTTTTGTCTGCCTCCTTTTTTAAATAGGGGCGTTACATTTGCAGTTTTCCAATCTGCTGGGACCTCCCCAGAATCCAGGGAATTTTGGTAAATTACAACCAATGCATCCACTATCCCTATCCCTGCCGTTACTTCTCTTAAGACCCGAGGATGTAAGCCATCAGGTCCAGGGGCTTTATCTGCCTTTAGTCCCATTATCTTACTGAGTACCACCTCCTTAGTGATTGTGATTGTGTTAAGTTCCTCCCCCCCTATAGCCCCCAAAACTACCCACTGTCGGAATATTGTTAGTGTCCTCTACCGTAAAGACTGATACAAAATATTTGTTCAGAGTTCCTGCCATCTCCCCCCAGGCGGACCGGAAGTCGGTCATAATCATAATCATAATCATAATCTCCGTGACATCGCCCGCCTCCGTTTCCGCCCATCTGTGCCTCCGTTACCAACAGACTTGCCTTCAGACCTTGAAAGGCACAGAGGAGAGCAGGAGAGGGAGACAGTGATGGCGCTGGTGTGTCACCAGCTCTCCCTGGTGCTGTCGAGTTATAACTGCACCCTCATGTCAGCAGGTGTTCAGTACAGAACGGTCTAGGATGTTCCCAGCACGCTTACATTACACAGGATATACGCACAGCACCAGGCCATGCAGCACAACCGTATACCCGGGTTAGACCACACTGGGAGCACCGTGCACAGTTCTGGTCTCCATATACCCGGGTTAGACCACACTGGGAGCACCGTGCACAGTTCTGGTCTCCATATACCCGGGTTAGACCACACTGGGAGCACCGTGCACAGTTCTGGTCTCCATATACCTGGGTTAGACCACACTGGGAGCATTGTGCACAGTTCTGGTCTCCATATACCTGGGTTAGACCACACTGGGAGCACCGTGCACAGTTCTGGTCTCCATATACCTGGGTTAGACCACACTGGGAGCACTGTGTACAGTTCTGGTCTCCATATACCAGGGTTAGACCACACTGGGAGCACCGTGCACAGTTCTGGTCTCCATATACCAGGGTTAGACCACACTGGGAGCACCGTGCACAGTTCTGGTCTCCATATACCTGGGTTAGACCACACTGGGAGCACTGTGTACACAGTTCTGGTCTCCATATACCTGGGTTAGACCACACTGGGAGCACCGTGCACAGTTCTGGTCTCCATATACCTGGGTTAGACCACACTGGGAGCACCGTGCACAGTTCTGGTCTCCATATACCTGGGTTAGACCACACTGGGAGCACTGTGCACAGTTCTGGTCTCCATATACCTGGGTTAGACCACACTGGGAGCACCGTGCACAGTTCTGGTCTCCATATACCTGGGTTAGACCACACTGGGAGCACCGTGCACAGTTCTGGTCTCCATATACCTGGGTTAGACCACACTGGGAGCACCGTAACAGTTCTGGTCTCCATATACCTGGGTTAGACCACACTGGGAGCACCGTGCACAGTTCTGGTCTCCATATACCTGGGTTAGACCACACTGGGAGCACCGTGCACAGTTCTGGTCTCCATATACCTGGGTTAGACCACACTGGGAGCACCGTGCACAGTTCTGGTCTCCATATACCTGGGTTAGACCACACTGGGAGCACCGTGCACAGTTCTGGTCTCCATATACCTGGGTTAGACCACACTTGGAGCACCGTGCACAGACCACCAGGTATATGGAGACCAGAACTGTGCACGGTGCTCCAAGTGTGGTCTAACAAGGTTCGATACAGGTTTAGCAAAACTTCCCCATTTTTCAATTGCATCCCTCTGGAAATAAACCCCAGTGGCTGGTTTGCTTCATATCTACGGCGGTGCTCAGCTGCGATTGGTGTGTTAGTACTCCGAGATTCGAAACCCTTCGACACGGGCCAGAGGTGCGGTCACACAGCCCTTGCGATCGGAGCGGAATCTTTAGCTGACCGAGCCTGGCTGGGAATTACAGCCAGAGGCCACACAGGGGTATGCCACGCCCCGCGTGCAGTCACCGACGGACCCACAGCCCTCCCCTCCAGCCCCCTCCCCCGAGCTTACCACAGGATTTGGGGCGTGGGTGCTCCAAAGACTTTGCAGTGAATGAACGCCGTCTGCTTCTCCACGACGACGTAATGCTTGTCCTGAGGGGTCAGGATCTGAGCGGGCAGCTCTGGGAACAGAGAGAGTGAGAGAGGCAAGTCACACAGACACGAGGCTGGATTCGACACAGCATCGGGAAATCGTACCGCCCGCACGCAACAGGACACAGGGTGCAGAGAGCAGGGAGTCTACATCCTGCAATACACGGGGGGAGTGTCTTATACACAGGGGAAGTGTCTTATACACAGGGGGAGTGTCTTATACACAGGGGGTGGTACTTATACACAGGGGGTGGGTCTTATACACAGGGGGTGGTACTTATACACAGGGGGTGGGTCTTATACACAGGGGGAGTGTCTTATACATAGGGGAAGTGTCTTATACACAGTGGAAGTGTCTTATACACAGGGGGAGTGTCTTATACACAGGGGGTGGGTCTTATACACAGGGGGAGTGTCTTATACACAGGGGGTGGGTCTTATACACAGGGGGTGGGTCTTATACACAGGGTGAGTGTCTTATACACAGGGGGTGGTAATTATACACAGTGGGTGTGTCTTATAGAGGGGGTGGTCTTATACACAGGGGGGTGGGTCTTATATACAGGGGGAGTGTCATATACACAGGGGGGTGTCTTATACACAGGGGGAGTGTCTTATACACAGGGGGTGGATCTTATACAGGGGATGGGGTCTTATACACAGGGGGGCGTCTTATACACGGGGAGTGTTTTATACACAGGGGGTGCAGCTTATACATGGGAGGAGTGTCTTATACACGGGGGAGTGTCTTATACACGGGGGTGGGCCTTATACACAGGGGGAGTGTCTTATACACAGGGGGGTGGGTCTTATACACAGGGGGAGTGTCTTATACACAGGGGGGTGGGTCTTATACACAGGGGGAGTGTCTTATACACAGGGGGGTGGGTCTTATATACAGGGGTTGTGTCTTATACACGGGGGGGGGGTGTCTTATACACAGGGGTGGGACTTATACACAGGGGGAGTGTCTTATACACAGGGGGGTGGGTCTGATGTACAGGGGGAGTGTCTTATACACAGGGGGGTGGGTCTTATATACAGGGGGAGTGTCTTATACACAGGGGGGTGTCTTATACACAGGGGGTGTCTTATACACGGAGGGTGTCTTATACACAGGGGGGTGGGTCTTATACAAGGGGGGAGTGTCTTATACAAGGGGGGGTGTCTAATACATGGGGGGGTGGGTATTATATACAGGGGGAGTGTCTTATACACAGGGGGGTGGGTATTATATACAGGGGGAGTGTCTTATACACAGGGGGGTGCCTTATACACAGGGGGGTGGGTATTATATACAGGGGGAGTGTATTATACAGGAGGGTGGGTCTTATACACGGGGGGAGTGTCTTATACACAGGGGGAGTGTCTTATACACAGGGGGAGTGTCTTATACACAGGGGTGGGTCTTATACATGGGAGGGGTAGTCTTATATACGGGGGTTGGTCTTATTCACGGGGGGTCGTCTTATATACGGGGGAGGGAGGCGGGGGGGAGTGTCTTATACACAGGATGAGTAATGCAGTCCGTGGGGAATGGATAGGGAGTGACAAAGACTGTGGGGAATGGATTGGGGGGGCGCAGGGGGAGGGGGTCTGTGATTCAGAGTCTGGGTGGGGTACAGTGCCCCTTGCCCCCACTCCTCCCCTCTTTTGATAGGCGGGCACAAGGAGAGAGGAATCTCGGGCCCTGGGGAGACCACACCTGGAGTATTGTGCACTGTTCTAGTCTCCTTACCTAAGGAAGGATATACTCGCCATCGAGGGAGTGCAGCGAAGGTTCACCAGACTGATTCCCGGGATGGGGGGATTGTCCGAGGAGCAGAGATTGAGCAGACTGGGCCGACACTCTCTGGAGTTTAGAAGAATGGGAGGTGATCTCACTGAAACGTGTCGGATTGTGAGGGGGATTGACGGGGTAGATGCAGGGAGGGTGTTTCCCCCCCCCCGGGGCTGGGGAGTCTAGAACCAGGGGTCACACAGTCTCAGGATAAGGGCTCGGACATTTAGGACTGAGATGAGGAGGAATTTCTTCACTCGGAGGGAGGTGAATCTTTGGAACTCTCTGCCCCAGAGGGCAGTGGAGGCTCAGTCGTTGAGTATATTCAAGGCCGGGATCGATGGATCTTTGGGCTCGAGGGGAATCGAGGGATCGGGCGGGGAAGTGGAGTTGAGATCGATGATCAGCCGCGATCTGATTGGATGGCGGAGCTGGCTCGAGGGGCCGAATGGCCGACTCCTGCTCCTGTTTCTGACGTTCTCTGTTGATGTAGAAGTGGAGTGCTCGCTCGCTCTCTCTCTCCCCCCACCGTGTGTAGCCCCCGCCCCCCCCGTCCCCCGCCTCCGAATCCACGTGGGAACCAGCGGGGGAATGGGTGGCTGACCTTTAGCCCCTCCCCCGGCACAACCGGCGGCAAAAGGCCAGCGCCCGACCCCTGCCCTCCGCCCCTGCGACCCCTCACCTTGTATCCCATCACCTCCGACTCGTTGTCCTGGTTACGAACCGGCTCCCACCCCAGCGACACGGCCAAGCCATCCTGGCGCCACTGAATGTTGACGGGCGCTTGGCTCGGGGCTGAAATCGAACACACAGACAACACGTGACAGAATCGCGGACATTGACAGCGGGGGAGGGAGGCCATTCCGGCCCATCGAGTCCGCCTCGCGCCGGCCGACCAAGAGCCATCCCGGCCTAATCCCACTTTCCCGCTCTGGGTCCGTAGCCCTGCGGGTTACGGCACTTCGAGCACACGTCCAAATGTGGTGAGGGTTTCTGCCTCTACCCCCCTTTCAGGCCGTGAGTTCCTCCCCAGACCCCCACCACCCTCTGGGTGAAGACATTTCCCCTCAAATCCCCTCGAAACCCCCCCCCAATTACTTTCAATCTCTGCCCCCTGGTTGTTGACCCCTCTGCCAAGGGAAACAGGTCCGTCCTATCCACTCGATCCAGGCCCCTCATCATTTTATACACCTCAATCAGGTCTCCCCTCAGCCTCCTCTGTTCCAAAGAAAACAACCCCAGCCTATCCAATCTTTCCTCATCACTAAAATTCTCCAGTCCTGGCAACATCCTGGTAAATCTCCTCTGTACCCTCTCCAGTGCAACATCCTGGTAAATCTCCTCTGTACCCTCTCTAGTGAAACATCCGGGTAAATTTCCTCTGTACCCTCTCCAGTGCAACATCCGGGTAAATCTCCTCTGTACCCTCTCCAGTGCAACATCCTGGTAAATCTCCTCTGTACCCTCTCCAGTGCAACATCCTGGTAAATCTCCTCTGTACCCTCTCCAGTGCAACATCCTGGTAAATCTCCTCTGTACCCTCTCTAGTGAAACATCCGGGTAAATTTCCTCTGTACCCTCTCCAGTGCAACATCCGGGTAAATCTCCTCTGTACCCTCTCCAGTGCAACATCCTGGTAAATCTCCTCTGTACCCTCTCCAGTACAACATCCTGGTAAATCTCCTCTGTACCCTCTCCAGTGCAACATCCTGGTAAATCTCCTCTGTACCCTCTCCAGTGCAACATCCTGGTAAATCTCCTCTGTACCCTCTCTAGTGCAATATTCCGGTAAATCTCCTCTGCACCCTCTCTAGTGCAACATCCTGGTAAATCTCCTCTGTACCCTCTCTAGTGCAACATCCTGGTAAATCTCCTCTGTACCCTCTCCAGTGCAACATCCTGGTAAATCTCCTCTGTACCCTCTCCAGTGCAACATCCTGGTAAATCTCCTCTGTACCCTCTCTAGTGCAACATCCTGGGAAATCTCCTCTGCACCCTCTCCAGTGCAACATCCTGGTAAATCTCCTCTGTACCCTCTCTAGTGCAACATCCTGGTAAATCTCCTCTGTACCCTCTCCAGTGCAACATCCTGGTAAATCTCCTCTGTACCCTCTCTAGTGCAACATCCTGGTAAATCTCTTCAGTACCCTCTCCAGTGCAACATCCTGGTAAATCTCTTCTGTACCCTCTCCAGTGCAACATCCTGGTAAATCTCCTCTGTACCCTCTCCAGTGCAACATCCTGGTAAATCTCCTCTGTACCCTCTCCAGTGCAACATCCTGGTAAATCTCCTCTGTACCCTCTCTAGTGCAACATCCTGGTAAATCTCCTCTGTACCCTCTCCAGTGCAACATCCGGGTAAATCTCCTCTGTACCCTCCCCAGTGCAACATCCAGGTAAATCTCCTCTGTACCCTCTCTAGTGCAACATCCTGGTAAATCTCCTATGTACCCTCTCCAGTGCAACATCCGGGTAAATCTCCTCTGTACCCTCTCCAGTGCAACATCCGGGTAAATCTCCTCTGTACCCTCTCTAGTGCAACATCCTGGTAAATCTCCTCTGTACCCTCTCCAGTGCAACATCCGGGTAAATCTCCTCTGTACCCTCTCCAGTGCAATCACGTCCTTCCTGTGATGTGGTGACCAGAACTGCACACAGTACTCCAGCTGTGGCCTAACCAGTGTTTTATACAGTTCAAGCACAATGTCTCTGCTCTTGTATTCTGTGCCTCGGCTAAGAGCCCCTCAGCCAGTCCCACTCCCCCCGCCCTTTCCCCGGAGCCCTGAACATTATTTCCCTTCAGGGACTTATCCAACTCCCTTTTGAAAGCCACGATTGACTCTGTGCCCTCCCCCCCACCCTGCCCTCTCAGGCAGCGCGTTCCAGATCCTAACCCTCGCTGCGGGAAAACGTTTTCCTCGTGTCGCCTTTCTGCCGATCTCCTTAAATCTGTGACCTCTGGTTCTCCACCCTTCCGCCAATGGGAACGGTTCCCCTCGACCTACTCTGTCCAGAACCCTCGTGATTGAGAACCCCTCGATCAAATCTCCTCTCAACCTTCTCTGCTCCACGGAGAACACCCCCGGCTTCTCCAGTCTCCCCCCCCGTCACTGAACCCCCTCATCCCCCCGGGACCAGTCTGGTCAATCTCCTCTGTTATATATGCAGACTATAGATACACTCTCTGTGTACTCACTGTATAGTTGCACAAGATGGAGACTTGTTACCTGATTTGCGATCAATAAGGTTTACACTGTGTATAGACTATGCTGGCACCACTAGAGGGTGCAACTGGTGGAGACCGGGGTTTCCTGCCCCTGTGGCAGGGGCTGTCCACCAGAGAGCGCTGCGGTGGGAGACCTGAGGGTCACCTGCACAGGTGTGCAGGGCCCAGTATAAAAAGCCGCCCACCATGATTGTGCCTCACTCTGGAGTTACGAACAAAGGACCAAGGTCACCCCAGTTTGAGTACAACACACTGCCTCGTGGGGTCATTCATAGGTACATCACAGACATAACACTCCCCGTTAACCTTCTCAGCTCCAAGGAGAACAACCCCAGCTTCTCCAGACCTCGGAATCGAAAACATAATTTCTAAATTTGCGGAAGACACCAAATTGCAGGGGGGTGGGGGAGCGAAGGAGGGTATAGTCGAGACTGTGGGAGCCTGCAACAAATGACAGCAGGGCATTAACAAACTTGCACAATGGGCCTATCGTTGGCTAATCAAATTCAACACGGATAAACGTGAGGGATTATATTTTGGTGGCAGAATGCGGAGGTCACGTTACTGGGAGGGTGTGAGTCTGGGCGGGGTAGAGGAACAAAGGGATCTCGGAGAATAAATACACACATCACTACACGTAGCGACAGGTTAGCGAGGGTCATAAACAGCAAACCAAACACTAGGGTTTCTCTCTGGAGGGTTGGAATTGGAAAGTTGGGAAGTTATGCGAAACTGGGAGCACCGTGCACAGTTCTGGTCTCCCTCAGTACCGCCCCTCCGACAGTGCGGTGCTCCCTCAGTACTGCCCCTCCGACAGTGCGGCGCTCCCTCAGTACTGCCCCTCCGACAGTGCGGTGCTCCCTCAGTACCGCCCCTCCGACAGTGCGGTGCTCCCTCAGCACCGCCCCTCCGACAGTGCGGTGCTCCCTCAGTACCGCCCCTCCGACAGTGCGGCGCTCCCTCAGTACTGCCCCTCCGACAGTGCGGCGCTCCCTCAGTACCGCCCCTCCGACAGTGCGGCGCTCCCTCAGTACTGCCCCTCCGACAGTGCGGCACTCCCTCAGTACCGCCCCTCCGACAGTGCGGGGCTCCCTCAGTACTGCCCCTCCGACAGTGCGGCGCTCCCTCAGTACCGCCCCTCCGACAGTGCGGGGCTCCCTCAGTACCGCCCCTCCGACAGTGCGGCACTCCCTCAGTACTGCCCCTCAGACAGTGTGGGGCTCCCTCAGTACCGCCCCTCCGACAGTGCGGGGCTCCCTCAGTACCGCCCCTCCGACAGTGCGGTGCTCCCTCAGCACCGCCCCTCCGACAGTGCGGTGCTCCCTCAGTACCGCCCCTCCGACAGTGCGGCGCTCCCTCAGTACTGCCCCTCCGACAGTGCGGCGCTCCCTCAGTACCGCCCCTCCGACAGTGCGGCGCTCCCTCAGTACTGCCCCTCCGACAGTGCGGCACTCCCTCAGTACCGCCCCTCCGACAGTGCGGGGCTCCCTCAGTACTGCCCCTCCGACAGTGCGGCGCTCCCTCAGTACCGCCCCTCCGACAGTGCGGGGCTCCCTCAGTACCGCCCCTCCGACAGTGCGGTGCTCCCTCAGTACCGCCCCTCCGACAGTGCGGGGCTCCCTCAGTACTGCCCCTCCGACAGTGCGGTGCTCCCTCAGTACCGCCCCTCCGACAGTGCGGCGCTCCCTCAGTACTGCCCCTCCGACAGTGCGGCGCTCCCTCAGTACTGCCCCTCTGACAGTGCGGCGCTCCCTCAGTACCGCCCCTCCGACAGCGCGACACTTACGGGATTTCTTGGTGTTGACGGCCTGGGGAACACTGGAGGGGCCGTAACCGGCGCTGTTGAAGGCGCGGACATTGACGAGATACGCTGTGTTCCCCTCTAGCCCAGACACCAGCGTGTAGGAGGAGTCCCGTCCCGTGCTGAATGTCCGCTTCGAGGCCTCCGGCTCCGAACTCTTCCACACACGGACCTGCGAAGGAAATACAGGAAAACACCGGATGCTGGGAGCGGCCGAGCTCTCTGGATCGGTCGGGACACAGCGAGGGACAGAATCGCCTCATCATCAAACTCCGCGTCATTTTCAACAGCTCGATTAAATCTCCCCCTTAACCTTCTCTGCTCCGAGGAGAACAACCCCGGCTTCTCCAGTCTCCCCCCCGTCACTGAAGGCCCTCATCCCCCCG
The DNA here is from genome assembly GCF_044704955.1 of Pristiophorus japonicus. Classification (NCBI taxonomy): domain Eukaryota; kingdom Metazoa; phylum Chordata; class Chondrichthyes; family Pristiophoridae; genus Pristiophorus; species Pristiophorus japonicus. Next base: position 259,273 of record NC_092008.1, on the reverse strand, counting down.
GGACCGTCCTGGTCAATCGCCCCCTTGAACCTCCAGGCTCGGGCTGCTCAGTGACAAGTAACACTCGCGCCCCACAAGTGCCGGGCAATGACCATCTCCAACAAGCGAGAGTCTAACCACCGCCCCCTTGACATTCACCGGCATTCCCATCACCGAATCCCCCCACCATCAACATCCTGGGGGTCACCAGTGACCAGAAACGTCACTGGACCACACACATAAATACTGTGGCCACAAGAGCGGGTCAGAGGCTGGGTATTCTGCGGCCAGTGTCTCACCTCCCGACTCCCCAAAGCCGGTCAGCCTGACATCGGTGGTGGGGAAAATGTTGGAATCAATTATTAAAGATGAAATAGCAGCACATTTGGAAAGCAGTGACAGGATCGGTCCAAGTCAGCATGGATTTATGAAAGGGAAATCATGCTTGACGAATCTTCTGGAATTTTTTGAGGATGTAACTAGTAGAGTGGACAAGGGAGAACCAGTGGATGTGGTGTATTTGGACTTTCAAAAGGCTTTTGACAAGGTCCCACACAAGAGATTGGTGTGCAAAATCAAAGCACATGGTATGGGGGGTAATGTACTGACGTGGATAGAGAACTGGTTGGCAGACAGGAAGCAGAGAGTCGGGATAAACGGGTCCTTCTCAGAATGGCGGGCAGTGACTAGTGGGGTGCCGCAGGGCTCAGTGCTGGGACCCCAGCTATTTACAATATACATTAATGATTTAGACAAAGGAATTGAGTGTAATATCTCCAAGTTTGCAGATGACACTAAGCTGGGTGGCGGTGTGAGCTGTGAGGGGGACGCTATTAGGCTGCAGGGTGACTTGGACAGGTTAGGTGAGTGGGCAAATGCATGGCAGATGCAGTATAATGTGGATAAATGTGAGGTTATCCACCTTGGTCGCAAAAACAGGAAGGCAGAATATTATCTGAATGGTGACAGATTAGGAAAAGGGGAGGTGCAACGAGACCTGGGTGTCATGGTACATCAGTCATTGAAGGTTGGCATGCAGGTACAGCAGGCGGTGAAGAAGGCAAATGGTATGTTGGCCTTCATAGCGAGGGGATTTGAGTATAGGAGCAGGGAGGTCTTACTGCAGTTGTACAGGGCCTTGGTGAGGCCACACCTGGAATATTGTGTTCAGTTTTGGTCTCCTAACTTGAGGAAGGACATTCTTGCTATTGAGGGAGTGCAGCGAAGGTTCACCAGACTGATTCCCGGGATGGCAGGACTGACATTTGAGGAGAGACTGGATCAACTGGGCTTATATTCACTGGAGTTTAGAAGAATGAGAGGGGATCTCATAGAAACATATAAAATTCTGACGGGACTGGACAGGTTAGATGCAGGAAGAATGTTCCCGATGTTGGGGAAGTCCAGAACCAGGGGTCACAGTCTGAGGATAAGGGGTAAGCCATTTAGGACCGAGATGAGGAGAAACTTCTTCACTCAGAGAATTGTGAACCTGTCGAATTCTCTACCACTTCCTAACACTCTCTAACACTCCCCACTTGCCGGGATGGTGCAGCTCCAACAAACACTCGAGAAGCTCGACACCATCCAGGACAAAGCAGCCCCGCTCGATGGGCCACGCTCCACACCACCTCCAACACTCACTCCCTCCACCACCTCCAACACTCACTCCCTCCACCACCTCCAACACTAACTCCCTCCACCACCTCCAACACTCACTCCCTCCACCACCTCCAACACTCACTCCCTCCACCGCCTCCAACACTCACTCCCTCCACCACCTCCAACACTCACTCCCTCCACCACCTCCAACACTCACTCCCTCCATCACCTCCAACACTCGCTCCCTCCACCACCTCCAACACTCGCTCCCTCCACCACCTTCAACACTCACTCCCTCCACCACCTCCAACACTCACTCCCTCCACCACCTCCAACACTCACTCCCTCCACCACCTCCAACACTCACTCCCTCCACCACCTCCAACACTCACTCCCTCCACCACCTCCAACACTCACTCCCTCCACCACCTCCAACACTCACTCCCTCCACCACCTCCAACACTCACTCCCTCCACCACCTCCAACACTCACTCCCTCCACCACCTCCAACACTCACTCCCTCCACCACCTCCAACACTCACTCCCTCCACCACCTCCAACACTCACTCCCTCCACCACCGGCGCACCGTGGCTGCAGTGTGCACCGTCCACAAGATGCACTGCAGCAACTCGCCAAGGCTTCTTCGGCAGCACCTCCCAAACCCGCGGCCTCTACCCGCCTAGAAGGTCAAGGGCAGCAGGTCCATGGGAACACCACCCCCTCCACATTCCCCTCCCAGTCACACACCATCCCTCGACTGGGAAATATATCGGCCGTTCCTCCATCGTCGCTGGGTCCCAATCCTGGAACTCCCTCCCTAACAGCACTGTGGGAGCACCTTCACCACACGGACTGCAGCGGTTCAAGAAGGCGGCTCACCCCCACCTTCTCAAGGGGCGACGAGGGACGGGCAATAAATGCCGGGCCTGGCCAGCGACGCCCACATCCCAGGGATGAATAAATTTCAAAAACTGCCTTGATTTTAAAATTCTCCATCCTTGTGTTCAAATCCCTCCGTGGCCTCTACACCCCTCCCTATCTCTGTAACCTCCTCCAGCCGCTACACCCCTCCCTATCTCTGTAAACCCCTCCAGCCCCTACACCCCTCCCTATCTCTGTAACCTCCTCCAGCCCCTACACTCCTCCCTATCTCTGTAACCTCCTCCAACCCCTACACCCCTCCCTATCTCTGTAACCCCCTCCAGCCCCTACACCCCTCCCTATCTCTGTAACCCCTTCCAGCCCCATCATCCCTCCCTATCTCTGTAACCCCCTCCAGCCCTGCACCCCTCCCTATCTCTGTAACCCCCTCCAGCCCTACACCCCTCCCTATGTCTGTAACCCCCTCCAGCCCCTACATCCCTCCCTATCTCTGTAACCTCCTCCAGCCCCTACACCCTCCTTATCTCTGTAACCCCCTCCATCCCCTACATCCCTCCCTATCTCTGTAACCTCCTCCAGCCCCTACACCCTCCCTATCTCTGTAACCTCCTCCAGCCCCTACATCCCTCCCTATCTCTGTAACCTCCTCCAGCCCCTACACCCCTCCCTATCTGTCACCTCCTCCAGCCCCTACACCCCTCCCTATCTGTCACCTCCTCCAGCCCCTACACCCCTCCCTATCTGTCACCTCCTCCAGCCCCTACACCCCTCCCTATCTCTGTAACCTCCTCCAGCCTGTATACCCCTCCCTATCTCTGTAACCCCCTCCAGCCCCACAACCCCCGAGATCTCTGCACTCCTCTAATTCTGCCCCCCTGACCATCCCTGATTATAATCGCTCCACCATCGGTGGCCGTGCCTTCTGTTGCCTGGGCCCCAAGCTCTGGAACTCCCTCCCTAAACCTCTCCGCCTCTCTCTCCTCCTTTAAGACGCTCCTTAAAACCCACCTCTGTGACCCAGCTTTTGGTCGCCCGTCCCCAATATCTCCCGGTATGGCTCGGGGTGTGATTTACGCCTCTGTGAAGCTCCCGGGATGTTTTACTACGTTACAGGTGTGATATAAACGCAGGTTGCTGATACAGTTGATCCTATAACACAAGGTGTACCTCATATCCCTCAGGTTTGCGAAACCTGTCAGGCAGAC
>NC_092008.1:230604-238104 GCF_044704955.1 Pristiophorus japonicus | reverse complement strand
GAGTGTGAGTGTGAGTGTGAGTGTGTGAGTGTGAGTGTGTGTGAGTGAGTGTGAGTGTGAGTGTGAGTGTGTGTGAGTGTGAGTGTGAGTGTGTGTGAGTGTGAGTGTGAGTGAGTGTGTGTGAGTGAGTGTGAGTGTGTGAGTGTGAGTGTGTGTGAGTGAGTGTGAGTGTGAGTGAGTGTGAGTGTGTGTGAGTGAGTGTGAGTGTGTGAGTGAGTGTGAGTGTGTGTGTGAGTGTGTGTGAGTGAGTGTGAGTGTGAGTGAGTGTGAGTGTGAGTGTGTGAGTGTGTGTGAGTGAGTGTGAGTGTGAGTGAGTGTGAGTGTGTGTGCATGCGCCCGTGTTTGGAGGTGGGGCCCCCGGCGACCTCCCGTCGACCCCAGCAACCCCTCCGCCAACCCCCGGCGACCCCCAGTGACCCCTGGCGACCCCACGCCGCCCTCCCCAGCGAGCCCCAGTGACCCCCGGCGACCCCGGTGACCCCACGCCGCCCCCAGCGACCCCCAGCGACCCCCGGCGACCCGACGCCGCCCCCCCAGCGACCCCCAGTGACCCCCGCCGCCCCCCCCCGCGACCCCCGGCGACCCCCGGCGACCCCCCGGCGACCCCGCGGAGACTCACCGCCCTCGGCCGAGTACAGCACGGTGACGGGGCTGAAGGGCCCGTCCCCCCGATCGTTGTAGACGCCGACCTTGACCTCGAAGGGGGTGAGGGGCGGCAGGCTGGCGTCCCGGAACACGTAGCGGCTCTCGCCGCCTGCTGCCACCGTGGTCTCCCGCCAGCCCCGCGTCCCGTTGGGCCGGAAGGTCACGATGTAGCCGAACCCCTCGCCATGCTGGAACTCCTCCGACACCGGCTGTTCCGGGGAGAGAGAGAGAGAGAGAGAGAGAGAGAGAGAGGTGGGAGGTCCCGGGAGCATGGCACATCTTGTCTCCCTCCCCCACCGCGACCCCACCCTCCCCCAACCCCTCCTCACCCACGGAGCCCGACTCAATCTCCCTCCCTCCCTCGATTCTGCCTTTCTCTTCCGCCCTTTCTCATTCTATCTCTCCCTCTCCCTCCCTCTCCCTTTCTCTCCCTCGCACTCTCTCTCTCTCCCTCTCCCTCCCTCCCTCAATTTCTTTCTCTCTCTCCCACCCTCCCTCAATTTCTTTCTCTCTCTCTCTCTCCCTCCCTCCCTTTCTCCCCCTCGCTCTCCCCCCCTCTCCTCCTCTCCCTCCCCTACCCCCTCTCTCTCGCTCTCTCCCCCTCTCTCCCTCACTGACTCTCCCTCCCCCCCTCTCTCTCTCCCCCCTCTCTCTCCCCCCCTCTCTCTCTCCCCCCTCTCTCTCTCCCCCCTCTCTCTCTCCCCCCCCTCTCTCTCCCCCCCCTCTCTCTCCCTCACTGACTCTCCCTCCCCCCACTCCCGCTCCCTCATTCTCTCTACCCCTCCATCTCTCTCTCTCTCCCTCTCTCTCTCCCTCTCTCTCCCTCCCCTCTCTCTCTCCCTCCCCTCTCTCTCTCCCTCCCTTCTCTCTCTCTCCCCTCTCTCTCCCTCCCCTCTCACTCCTCTCTCCCCCTCTCTCTCTCTGTCCCCTTTCTCTCACCCCCCTCTCTCTCTCTCCCTCTCTCTCTCCCTCTCTCTCCCTCCCCTCTCTCTCTCCCTCCCTCTCTCTCTCCCCTCTCTCTCCATCCCCTCTCTCTCTCTCTCCCCTCTCTCTCCCTCCCCTCTCACTCCTCTCTCCCCCTCTCTCTCTCCGTCCCCTCTCTCTCACCCCCCTCTCTCTCTCTCCCTCTCTCTCTCCCCTCTCTCCCCCCCCCTCTCTCTCCCCCCTATCTCTCTCCTCTCTCTCTCCCCCCATCTCTCTCTCTCTCCCCCTTCTCTCTCTCTCTCCCTCTCTCTCTCCCCTCTCTCCCTCACTGTCTCCCCCCCACCACCCCACCCCAGCCATTCACACCGGGGGCGAGCTCAGCCACAGGCCGGGGCTGGAGCCTGGGCCTTTCCTGCTCTGGGTGCCCGGGTGGGGTGGGGCGGAGAGGGGGGTAGATATTACTGGCAGGCACTTACCTCCCACACGATCACCAGCTCACTCCGTTTACCCCCGCCTCCGCTCACATTCGCCGGAGGAACTGAGGGAACTGGGGAGAGAGGAAAGGAAGACAAGAACATCAGACACAGGAGCAGGAGTCGGCCATTCGGCCCCTCGAACCCGCTCCGCCATCCAATCAGATCGCGGCTGATCCGACCTTGGGCTCAGCTCCACTTCCCCGCCCGCCCCTTCACTCCCTTATCGTTCAAAAATCCGTCTATCTCCACCTTAAATATATTCAATGACCCAGCCCCCACAGCTCTCTGGGGCAGAGAATTCCACAGATTCACCAGAAGAAGTTTCTCCTCATCTCGGTCCTAAATGGCTTACCCCTTATCCTTAGACTGTGACCCCTGGTTCTGGACTTCCCCAACATCGGGAACATTCTTCCTGCATCTAACCTGTCCAATCCCGTCAGAATTTTATATGTTTCTATGAGATCCCCTCTCATTCTTCTAAACTCCAGTGAATATAAGCCCAGTCGATCCAGTCTCTCCTCATATGTCAGTCCTGCCATCCCGGGAATCAGTCTGGTGAACCTTCGCTGCACTCCCTCAATAGCAAGAATGTCCTTCCTCAGATTAGGAGACCAAAACTGAACACAATACTCCAGGTGTGGCCTCACCAAGACCCTGTACAACTGCAGTAAGACCTCCCTGCTCCTATACTCAAATCCCCTCGCTATGAAGGCCAACATACCATTTGCCTTCTTCACTGCCTGCTGTACCTGCATGGCCAACTTTCAATGACTGATGTACCATGACACCCAGGTCTCGTTGCACCTCCCCTTTTCCTAATCTGCCGCCATTCAGATAATATTCTGCCTTCCTGTTTTTGCCAGCAAAGTGGATGTTACGGAGACTGGAGGAGATGTTCGTTAGACAGGAGGAGATAAAAACATAGAAACATAGAAAATAGGTGCAGGAGCAGGCCATTCGGCCCTTCGAGCCTGCACCACCATTCAATAAGATCAGGGCTGATCATTCACCTCAGTACCCCATTCCTGCTTTCTCTCCATACCCCTTGATTCCTTTAGCCGTAAGGGCCACATCTAACTCCCTTTTGAATATATCTAACGAACTGGCCTCAACAACTCTCTGCGGTGGAGAATTCCACAGGTTCACCACTCTCTGGGTGAAGAAGTTTCTCCTCATCGTGGACAGCACGTCCAGTTAGTTGGTCACACCGCAGGCAAAGTTTACACAGCCAGATCGGGGATGGGTGACCATCAGGCAGAGCAGGAATCGGAAGGTGGTGCAGGAGTCCCCTGCGGTTATCTCCCTCCAAAACAGATACACCGCTTTGGGTACTGTCGGGGGAGATGGCTTGCCAGGGGAGGGCAGCAGCAGCCAAGTTCATGGCACCATGGGGCACTTTGCAATTTTTGCCCGAACCTATTGTGTCGCATGCAAAAGTGGGAAAACACTGAATAAGCCCGAGTGTCGACACAGTCAGACCTTACAACACGGCGCAGTGCACAACAATACAAAAATACCCATTCATCCAGCGCCTTTAACGAGGTAAAGCTTCCCCGGGAGCTTCACAGCAGAGTAAATCAGACCCCGAGCCACACGGGGAGATATTAGGGACAGGCGACCCAAAAGCTGGGTCACAGAGGTGGGTTTTAAGGAATGTCTTAAAAGGAGGAGAGAGAGGCGGAGAGGTTTAGGGAGGGAGTTCCAGAGCTTGGGGCCCAGGCAACAGAAGGCACGGCCACCGATGGTGGAGCGATTATAATCAGGGATGGTCAGGGGGGCAGAATTAGAGGAGTGCAGACATCTCGGGGGGTTGTGGGGATTGGAGGGGGGTTACAGAGATAGGGAGGGGGTGTAGGGGCTGGAGGTGGTTACAGAGATAGGGATGGGTGTAGGGACTGGAGGGGGTTACAGAGATAGGGAGGGGTGTAGGGGCTGGAGGGGGTTACAGAGGTAGGGAGGGGTGTAGGGGCTGGAGGGGGTTACAGAGATAGGGAGGGGTGTCGGGGCTGGAGGAGGCTACAGAGATAGGGAGGGGTGTAGGGGCTGGAGGGGGTTACAGAGATCGGGAGGGGTGTCGGGGCTGGAGGAGGTTACAGAGATAGGGAGGGGTGTCGGGGCTGGAGGGGGTTACAGAGATAGGGAGGGGTGTCGGGGCTGGAGGGGGTTACAGAGATAGGGAGGGTGTGGGGCTGGAGGAGGTTACAGAGATAGGGAGGGGTGTAGGGGCTGGAGGGGGTTACAGAGATAGGGAGGGGTGTAGGGGCTGGAGGAGGTTACAGAGATAGGAGGGGTGTAAGGGCTGGAGGGGGTTCCAGAGATAGGGAGGGGACGAGGAGGGATTTGTAAACAAGGATGAGAATTTTTGAAATCGAGGCGTTGCTTAACAAGGAGCCAAGGTAGGTCAGCGAGCACAGGGGGTGATGGGTGAATGGGACTGGGTGTGAGTTAGGACACGGGGCAGTGAGCACAGGGGGTGATGGGTGAATGGGACTGGGTGTGAGTTAGGACACGGGTCAGCTAGCACAGGGGGTGATGGGTGAGTGGGACTCGGTGTGAGTTAGGACACGGGGCAGTGAGCACAGGGGGTGATGGGTGAGCGGGACTCGGTGCGAGTTAGGACACGGGGTCAGTGAGCACAGGGGGTGATGGGTGAATGGGACTCGGTGTGAGTTAGGACACGGGGCAGTGAGCACAGGGGGTGATGGGTGAGCGGGACTCGGTGCGAGTTAGGACACGGGGCACAGGGGGTGATAGGTGAGTGGGACTGGGTGTGAGTTAGGACACGGGGTCAGTGAGCACAGGGGGTGATGGGTGAGCGTGACTGGGTGCGAGTTAGGACACGGGTCAGTGAGCACAGGGGGTGATGGGTGAGTGGGACTGGGTGTGAGTTAGGACACGGGGTCAGTGAGCACAGGGGGTGATGGGTGAGTGGGACTGGGTGTGAGTTAGGACACGGGGCAGTGAGCACAGGGGGTGATGGGTGAGCGGGACTGGGTGTGAGTTAGGACACGGGGTCAGTGAGCACAGGGGGTGATGGGTGAGCGGGACTGGGTGTGAGTTAGGACACGGGGTACAGGGGGTGATGGGTGAGTGGGACTTGCAGAGATAACGAAGGTGTGGACGGACTGAGATGTGATGAATTGCTGTTCCGATTGATACGTGATCTTGACTATGCAAGGTTTAAACCATATGCTAACATAAATTCCAGCAGCCAATTTGCGCACAGCAAGCTCCCACACACAGCGATGTGATAATGACCCAGAGCGTCTGTTTTAGTGATGTTGGTCGAGGGATAAATATTGGCCCCAGGACACCGGGGAGAACTCCCCCTGCTCTTCTTCCAATCGTGGCCCCGGGATCTTTTACATCCACCCGAGAGGGCAGACGGGGCCTCGGTTTAATGTCTCATCCGAAATACAGCCCCTCCGACAGTGCGGGGCTCCCTCAGTACCGCCCCTCCGACAGTGCGGCGCTCCCTCAGTACCGCCCCTCCGACAGTGCGGCGCTCCCTCAGTACCGCCCCTCCGACAGTGCGGCACTCCCTCAGTACCGCCCCTCCGACAGTGCGGTGCTCCCTCGGTACAGACTGTGTAATATATACGTCCACCTACTGGCTGCCTCGGTCCTGACCACACGAGATGGAACGCTCGGGTCTCCAGTTCCGATCCTGTTGGTTGCGACCACACGGAACTCGTATTCAATCCACGGGTTCAACTCGATGGCCATCGCTGACTCCAGATCTCCTGAGATCGGATCAGGTACTGCCGGGATCATAGGCAGCAAAAGATCGTTAGTCACCAAACCCATTGTCAATGTGCCCAACCCCACCCTCTCCCCGTCTCCCCAAACCCACCCTCGCCCCAATAACCCAAACCCACCATCTCCCCATCTCCCAAAACCCACCCTCTCCCCATCTCCCAAAACCCACCCTCTCCCCAATCTCCCCCAAACCCACCCTCTCCCCATCTCCCAAAACCCACCCTCTCCCCATCTCCAAAACCCACCCTCTCCCCATCTCCCAAAACCCACTCTCTCCCCAATCTCCCCCAAACCCACCCTCTCCCCATCTCCCAAAACCCACCCTCTCCCCATCTCCCAAAACCCACCCTCTCCCCAATCCCCCAAAATCCACCCTCTCCCCATCTCCCCAAACCCACCCTCTCCCCATCTCCCAAAACCCACCCTCTCCCCATCTCCCCAACCCCACCCTCTCCCCATCTCCCCAAACCCACCCTCTCCCCATCTCCCCCAAACCCACCCTCTCCCCATCTCCCCAACCCACCCTCTCCCCATCTCCCCAACCCCACCCTCTCTCCATCTCCCCAACCCCACCCTCTCCTCAATCCCCCAACCCCACCCTCTCCCCATCTCCCCCAAACCCACCCTCTCCCCGTCTCCCCAAACCCACCCTCTCCCCAATCTCCCCTAACACCACCCTCTCCCCAAACTAACCCTCTCTCCATCTCCCCAACCCCCACCTACCCACCTTCACCTCAATCCCCCAACCCCACCTACCCAGAGAGTGGGAGGGAGAAAGAGTGAGAGAGGGATGGAGGGAGAGAGGGAGTGAGGGAGAGAGGGAGCGAGGGAGAAAGAGAGGGAGAGAGAAAGAGAGGAAGGGAGGGAGAGTGAGAGAGGAAGGGAGGAGGTAGAGTGAGTGGGAGGGAGGGAGAGTGGGAGAGAAAGAGTGAGAGAGCGATAGAGGGAGCGAGAATGGGAGCGAGAGAGGGAGAGTGAGTGGGAGGGGAAAAGTGTGGGAGAGAAAGAGTGAGGGAGCGATAGAGGGTGCAAGAGAGGGAGCGAGAGAGGGACGGAGAGAGAGTGGGAGGGAGAGTGAGTCGTAGGGAGAGAGAGAGGGAGGAGGGAGGGAGGGAGAGGGAGGGGTAGAGAGAGAGTGGGAGGGAGAGAGAGAGAGAGAGAGAGAGAGAGAGGGACGGAGAGAGGGAGCGAGGGAGATTGGGAGGGAGTGAGGGAGGGAGCGAGGGAGGAAGAGAGAGAGGGAAAGTGGGAGGGAGCGAGGGCAAGAGAACGAGGGAGGGAGAGAGAGTGGGAGGGAGAGAGGGAGCGAGGGCAAGAGGGGGAGAGCGCGGGAGAGAGAGAGGGAGAGAGAGGAGGAGCGAGGGAGGAGGGAGGGAGGTAGAGAGGGAGAGAGAGAGGGAGGAGGGAAGGAGAGAGAGAGTGAGGGGGAGAGAGAGAGGGAGGGAGTGGGGAGGCGTGAGTGAGGGAGGGAGGGAACGAGGAGGGATCGAGGGAGGAGGGAGGGAAGGAGCGAGGGAGAGAGCGAAGGGGGAGGGAGGGAGCGAGGAGAGAGCGAGGGAGGAGGGAGGGAGCGAGGTAGAGAGCGAGGGGGGAGGGAGGGAGTGAGGAGGGAAGAGGAGGGAGCGAGGGAGGAGGGAGGGAGCGAGGGAGAGAGCGAGGGAGGAGGGAGGGAGGGAGCGAGGGAGAGAGCGAGGGG
>NC_092008.1:125604-225604 GCF_044704955.1 Pristiophorus japonicus | reverse complement strand
GGCCGCCTCGGCTGTGGAAGTCAATGTTCCGCCCGTTGTGGGACCACAGGAAGTGGAGCTGCAGTGTCAGGTCGTGGTGGGCTCGGCAGGTCAGGACCACGCTCTCCCCGACAGACGCCTCCATCCTGGACGGAGCCAGCTTCACCTCCGTCGCATCTAAACATCGGCGGAGAGGTACGTGAATATCGCCACAGGCCGGCGTACAGGGAGCTTTACTCTGTATCTAACCCCCTGTACCTGCCCTGGGAGTGTTTGATGGGACAGTGTAGAGGGAGCTTTACTCTGTATCTAACCCCCTGTACCTGCCCTGGGAGTGTTTGATGGGACAGTGTAGAGGGAGCTTTACTCTGTATCTAACCCCCTGTACCTGCCCCGGGAGTGTTTGATGGGACAGTGTAGAGGGAGCTTTACTCTGTATCTAACCCCCTGTACCTGCCCTGGGAGTGTTTGATGGGACAGTGTAGAGGGAGCTTTACTCTGTATCTAACCCCCTGTACCTGCCCTGGGAGTGTTTGATGGGACAGTGTAGAGGGAGCTTCACTCTGTATCTAACCCCCTGTACCTGCCCTGGAAGTGTTTGATGGGACACTGTAGAGGGAGCTTTACTCTGTATCTAACCCCCTGTACCTGCCCTGGGAGTGTTTGATGGGACAGTGTAGAGGGAGCTTTACTCTGTATCTAACCCCCTGTACCTGCCCTGGGAGTGTTTGATGGGACAGTGCAGAGGGAGCTTTACTCTGTATCTAACCCCGTGCTGTACCTGCCCTGGGAGTGTTTGATGGGACAGTGTAGAGAGAGCTTTACTCTGTATCTAACCCCCTGTACCTGCCCTGGGAGTGTTTGATGGGACAGTGTAGAGGGAGCTTTACTCTGTATCTAACCCCCTGTACCTGCCCTGGGAGTGTTTGACGGGGACAGTGTAGAGGGAGCTTTACTCTGTATCTAACCCCCTGTACCTGCCCTGGGTGTGTTTGACGGGGACAGTGTAGAGGGAACTTTACTCTGTATCTAACCCCCCTGTACCTGCCCTGGGAGTGTTTGATGGGACAGTGTAGAGGGAGCTTTACTCTGTATCTAACCCCGTGCTGAACCTGCCCGGGGAGTGTTTGATGGGACAGTGTAGAGGGAGCTTTACTCTGCATCTAACCCCGTGCTGTACCTGCCCGGGGAGTCTTTGATGGGACAGTGTAGAGGGAGCTTTACTCTGTATCTAACCCCCTGTACCTGCCCTGGGAGTGTTTGATGGGACAGTGTAGAGGGAGCTTTACTCTGTATCTAACCCCCTGTACCTGCCCTGGGAGTGTTTGATGGGACAGTATAGAGGGAGCTTTACTCTGTATCTAACCCCCTGTACCTGCCCTGGGAGTGTTTGATGGGACAGTGGAGAGGGAGCTTTACTCTGTATCTAACCCCCTGTACCTGCCCTGGCAGTGTTTGATGGGACAGTGTAGAGGGAGTTTACTCTGTATCTAACCCCGTGCTGTACCTACCCTGGGAGTGTTTGATGGGACAGTGTAGAGGGAGCTTTACTCTGTATCTAACCCCTTGTACCTGCCCTGGGAGTGTTTGATGGGGACAGTGTAGAGGGAGCTTTACTCTGCACCTAACTCCCTGTACCTGCCCTAGGAGTGTTTCATGGGACAGTGCAGAGGGAGCTTTACTCTGTATCTAACCCCCTGTACCTGCCCTGGGAGGGTATAATGGGGACAGTGTAGAGGGAGCTTTACTCTGTATCTAACCCCATGTACCTGCCCTGGGAGTGTTTGATGGGACAGTGTAGAGGGAGCTTTGCTCTGTATCTAACCCCCTGTACCTGCCCTGGGAGTTTTGATGGGTCAGTGTCGAGGGAGCTTTACTCTGTATCTAACCCCCTGTACCTGCTTTGGGAGTGTTTGATGGGACAGTGTAGAGGGAGCTTTACTCTGTATCTAACCCCCTGTACCTACCCTGGGAGTGTTTGATGGGACAGTGTAGAGGGAGCTTTATTCTGTATCTAACCCCATGCTGTACCTGCCCTGGGAGTGTTTGATGGGACAGTGTAGACGGAGCTTTACTCTGTATCTAACTCCCTGTACCTGCCCTGGGAGTGTTTGATGGGACAGTGTAGAGCGAGCTTTACTCTGTATCTAACCCCGTGCTGTACCTGCTCTGGGAGTGTTTGATGGGACAGTGTAGAGGGAGCTTTACTCTGTATCTAACCCCGTGCTGTACCTGCCCTGGGAGTGTTTGATGGGACAGTGTAGAGGGAGATTTACTCTGTATCTAACCCACTGTACCTGCCCTGGGAGTGTTTGATGGGACAGTGTAGAGGGAGCTTTACTCTGTATCTAACCCCCTGTACCTGCCCTGGGAGTGTTTGATGGGACAGTGTAGAGTGAGCTTTACTCTGTATCTAACCCGTGCTGTACTTGCTCTGGGAATGTTTGATGGTACAGTGTAGAGGGAGCTTTACTCTGTATCTAACCCCCTGTACCTGCCCTGGGAGTGTTAGATGGGAGAGTATAGAGGGAGTTTTACTCTGTCTCTAACCCCCTGTACCTGCCCTGGGAGTGTTTGATGGGACGGTGGAGAGGGAGTTTTTCTCTGTATCTAACCCCATGTACCTGCCTGGGAGTGTGTGATGGGACAGTGTAGAGGGAGTTTTACTCTGTATCTAACCCCCTGTCCCTGCCCTGGGATTGTTTGATGTGACAGTGTAGAGGGAGCTTTACTCTGTATCTAACCCCCTGTACCTGCCCTGGGAGTGTTTGATGGGACAGTGTAGAGGGAGCTTTACTCTGTATCTAACCCCCTGTACCTGCCCTGGGAGTGTTTGATGGGAGAGTATAGAGGGAGCTTTACTCTGTATCTAACCCCCTGTACCTGCCCTGGGAGTGTTTGATGGGACAGTGTAGAGGGAGCTTTACTCTGTATCTAACCCCATGCTGTACCTGCCCTGGGAGTGTTTGATGGGACAGTGTAGAGGGAGCTTTACTCTGTACGTAACCCCCTGTACCTGGCCTGGAAGTGTTTGATGGGACAGTGTAGAGGGAGCTTAACTCTCTATCTAACCCCATGTACCTGTCTTGGGAGTGTTGGGACAGTGTAGAGGGAGCTTTACTCTGTATCTAACCCCCTGTACCTGCCCTGGGAGTATTTGATGGGACAGTGTAGAGGGAGCTTTACTCTGTATCTAACCCCGTGCTGTACCTGCCCTGGGAGTGTTTGATGGGACAGTGTAGAGGGAGCTTTACTCTGTATCTAACCCCCTGTACCTGCCCTGGGAGTGTTTGATGGGGACAGTGTAGAGGGAGCTTTACTCTGTATCTAACCCCCTGTACCTGCCCTGGGAGTGTTTGATGGGACAGTGTAGAGGGAGCTTTACTCTGTATCCAACCCTGTGCTGTACCTGCCCTGGGAGTGTTTGATGGGACAGTGTAGAGGGAGCTTTACTCTGTATCTAACCCCCTGTACCTGCCCTGGGAGTGTTTGATGGGACAGTGTAGAGGGAGCTTTACTCTGTATCTAACCCCCTGTACCTGCCCTGCGAGTGTTTGATGGGACAGTGTAGAGGGAGCTTTCCTCTGTATCTAACCCCCTGTACCTGCCCTGGGAGTGTTTGATGGGACAGTGTAGAGGGAGCTTTACTCTGTATCTAACCCCCTGTACCTGCCCTGGGAGTGTTTGACGGGGACAGTGTAGAGGGAGCTTTACTCTGTATCTAACCCCGTGCTGTACCTGCCCTGGGAGTGTTTGATGGGACAGTGTAGAGGGAGCTTTACTCTGTATCTAACCCCGTGCTGTACCTGCCCTGGGAGTGTTTGATGGGACAGTGTAGAGGGAGCTTTACTGTGTATCTAACCCCTTGTACCTGCCCTGGGAGTGTTTGATGGGACAGTGTAGAGGGAGCTTTCTCTGTATCTAACCCCCTGTACCTGCCCTGGGAGTGTTTGATGAGACAGTGCAGAGGGAGCTTTACTCTGTATCTAACCCCTTGTACCTGCCCTGGGAGTGTTTGATGGGACAGTGTAGAGGGAGCTTTACTCTGTATCTAACCCCGTGCTGTACCTGCCCTGGAAGTGTTTGATGGGACAGTGTCGAGGGAGCCTTACTCTCTATCTAACCCCCTGTACCTGCCCTAGGAGTGTTTGCTGGGACAGTGTCGAGGGAGATTTACTCTGTACCTAACCCCCTGTACCTGCCCTGGGAGTGTTTGATGGGACGGTGTAGAGGGAGCTTTACTCTGTATCTAACCCCATGTACCTGCCTTGGAGTGTTTGATGGGACAGTGTAGAGGGAGCTTTACTCTGTATCTAACCCCATGCTGTACCTGCCCTGGGAGTGTTTGATGGGACAGTGTAGAGGGAGCTTTACTCTGTATCTAACCCCGTGCTGTACCTGCCCTGGGAGTGTTTGATGGGACAGTGTAGAGGGATCTTTACTCTGTATCTACCCCCCTGTACCTGCCCTGGGAGTGTTTGATGGGGACAGTGTAGAGGGAGCTTTACTCTGTATCTAACCCCCTGTACCTGCCCTGGGAGTGTTTGATGGGACAGTGTCGAGGGAGCTTTACTCTGTATCTAAACCCCTGTACCTGCCCTGGGAATATTTGATGGGACAGTGTAGAGGGAGCTTTACTCTGTATCCAACCCCCTGTACCTGCCCTGGGAGTGTTTGATGAGACAGTGTAGAGGGAGCTTTACTCTGTATCTAACCCCCTGTACCTGCCCTGGGAGTGTTTGATGGGACAGTGTGGAGGGAGCTTTACTCTGTATCTAACCCCGTGCTGTACCTGCCCTGGAAGTGTTTGATGGGACAGTGTAGAGGGAGCTTTACTCTGTATCTAACCCACTGTACCTGCCCTAGGAGTGTTTGATGGGACAGTGTCGAGGGAGATTTACTCTGTAAGTAACCCCCTGTACCTGCACTGGGAGTGTTTGATGGGACAATGCAGAGGGAGCTTTACTCTGTATCTAACCCCCTGTACCTGCCCTGGGTGTGTTTGATGGGACAGTGTAGAGTGAGCTTTACTCTGTATCTAACCCGTGCTGTACTAGCTGTGAGAATGTTTGATGGGACAGTGTAGAGGGAGCTTTACTCTGTATCTAACCCCCTGTAGCTGCCCTGGGAGTGTTTGATGGGAGAGTAAAGAGGGAGCTTTACTCTGTATCTAACCCCCTGTACCTGCCCTGGGCGTGTTTGATGGGACAGTGTAGAGGGAGCTTTACTCTGTATCTAACCCCATGCTGTACCTGCCCTGGGAGTGTTTGATGGGACAGTGTAGAGGGAGCTTTACTCTGTACCTAACCCCCTGTACCTGGCCTGGGAGTGTTTGATGGGACAGTGTAGAGGGAGATTTACTCTGTATCTAACCCACTGTACCTGCCCTGGGAGTGTTTGATGGGACAGTGTAGAGGGAGCTTTACTCTGTATCTAACCCCCTGTACCTGCCCTGGGAGTGTTTGATGGGACAGTGTAGAGTGAGCTTTACTCTGTATCTAACCCGTGCTGTACTTGCTCTGGGAATGTTTGATGGTACAGTGTAGAGGGAGCTTTACTCTGTATCTAACCCCCTGTACCTGCCCTGGGAGTGTTAGATGGGAGAGTATAGAGGGAGTTTTACTCTGTCTCTAACCCCCTGTACCTGCCCTGGGAGTGTTTGATGGGACGGTGGAGAGGGAGTTTTTCTCTGTATCTAACCCCATGTACCTGCCTGGGAGTGTGTGATGGGACAGTGTAGAGGGAGTTTTACTCTGTATCTAACCCCCTGTCCCTGCCCTGGGATTGTTTGATGTGACAGTGTAGAGGGAGCTTTACTCTGTATCTAACCCCCTGTACCTGCCCTGGGAGTGTTTGATGGGACAGTGTAGAGGGAGCTTTACTCTGTATCTAACCCCCTGTACCTGCCCTGGGAGTGTTTGATGGGAGAGTATAGAGGGAGCTTTACTCTGTATCTAACCCCCTGTACCTGCCCTGGGAGTGTTTGATGGGACAGTGTAGAGGGAGCTTTACTCTGTATCTAACCCCATGCTGTACCTGCCCTGGGAGTGTTTGATGGGACAGTGTAGAGGGAGCTTTACTCTGTACGTAACCCCCTGTACCTGGCCTGGAAGTGTTTGATGGGACAGTGTAGAGGGAGCTTTACTCTCTATCTAACCCCATGTACCTGTCTTGGGAGTGTTGGGACAGTGTAGAGGGAGCTTTACTCTGTATCTAACCCCCTGTACCTGCCCTGGGAGTATTTGATGGGACAGTGTAGAGGGAGCTTTACTCTGTATCTAACCCCGTGCTGTACCTGCCCTGGGAGTGTTTGATGGGACAGTGTAGAGGGAGCTTTACTCTGTATCTAACCCCCTGTACCTGCCCTGGGAGTGTTTGATGGGGACAGTGTAGAGGGAGCTTTACTCTGTATCTAACCCCCTGTACCTGCCCTGGGAGTGTTTGATGGGACAGTGTAGAGGGAGCTTTACTCTGTATCCAACCCTGTGCTGTACCTGCCCTGGGAGTGTTTGATGGGACAGTGTAGAGGGAGCTTTACTCTGTATCTAACCCCCTGTACCTGCCCTGGGAGTGTTTGATGGGACAGTGTAGAGGGAGCTTTACTCTGTATCTAACCCCCTGTACCTGCCCTGCGAGTGTTTGATGGGACAGTGTAGAGGGAGCTTTCCTCTGTATCTAACCCCCTGTACCTGCCCTGGGAGTGTTTGATGGGACAGTGTAGAGGGAGCTTTACTCTGTATCTAACCCCCTGTACCTGCCCTGGGAGTGTTTGACGGGGACAGTGTAGAGGGAGCTTTACTCTGTATCTAACCCCCTGTACCTGCCCTGGGTGTGTTTGACGGGGACAGTGTAGAGGGAACTTTACTCTGTATCTAACCCCCCTGTACCTGCCCTGGGAGTGTTTGATGGGACAGTGTAGAGGGAGCTTTACTGTGTATCTAACCCCTTGTACCTGCCCTGGGAGTGTTTGATGGGACAGTGTAGAGGGAGCTTTCTCTGTATCTAACCCCCTGTACCTGCCCTGGGAGTGTTTGATGAGACAGTGCAGAGGGAGCTTTACTCTGTATCTAACCCCTTGTACCTGCCCTGGGAGTGTTTGATGGGACAGTGTAGAGGGAGCTTTACTCTGTATCTAACCCCGTGCTGTACCTGCCCTGGAAGTGTTTGATGGGACAGTGTCGAGGGAGCCTTACTCTCTATCTAACCCCCTGTACCTGCCCTAGGAGTGTTTGCTGGGACAGTGTCGAGGGAGATTTACTCTGTACCTAACCCCCTGTACCTGCCCTGGGAGTGTTTGATGGGACGGTGTAGAGGGAGCTTTACTCTGTATCTAACCCCATGTACCTGCCTTGGAGTGTTTGATGGGACAGTGTAGAGGGAGCTTTACTCTGTATCTAACCCCATGCTGTACCTGCCCTGGGAGTGTTTGATGGGACAGTGTAGAGGGAGCTTTACTCTGTATCTAACCCCGTGCTGTACCTGCCCTGGGAGTGTTTGATGGGACAGTGTAGAGGGATCTTTACTCTGTATCTACCCCCCTGTACCTGCCCTGGGAGTGTTTGATGGGGACAGTGTAGAGGGAGCTTTACTCTGTATCTAACCCCCTGTACCTGCCCTGGGAGTGTTTGATGGGACAGTGTCGAGGGAGCTTTACTCTGTATCTAAACCCCTGTACCTGCCCTGGGAATATTTGATGGGACAGTGTAGAGGGAGCTTTACTCTGTATCCAACCCCCTGTACCTGCCCTGGGAGTGTTTGATGAGACAGTGTAGAGGGAGCTTTACTCTGTATCTAACCCCCTGTACCTGCCCTGGGAGTGTTTGATGGGACAGTGTGGAGGGAGCTTTACTCTGTATCTAACCCCGTGCTGTACCTGCCCTGGAAGTGTTTGATGGGACAGTGTAGAGGGAGCTTTACTCTGTATCTAACCCACTGTACCTGCCCTAGGAGTGTTTGATGGGACAGTGTCGAGGGAGATTTACTCTGTAAGTAACCCCCTGTACCTGCACTGGGAGTGTTTGATGGGACAATGCAGAGGGAGCTTTACTCTGTATCTAACCCCATGCTGTACCTGCCCTGGGAGTGTTTGATGGGACAGTGTAGAGGGAGCTTTACTCTGTACCTAACCCCCTGTACCTGGCCTGGGAGTGTTTGATGTGACAGTGTAGAGGGAGCTTTACTCTGTATCTAACCCCCTGTACCTGTCCTGGGAGTGTATAATGGGGACAGTGTAGAGGGAGCTTTACTCTGTATCTAACCCCGTGCTGTACCTGCCCTGGAAGTGTTTGATGGGACAGTGTAGAGGGAGCTTTACTCTGTATCTTACCCCCTGTACCTGCCCTGGGAGTGTTTGATGGGACAGTGTAGAGGGAGCTTTACTCTGTATCTAACCCCCTGTACCTACCCTGGGAGTGTTTGATGGGACAGTGTAGAGGGAGCTTTACTCTGTATCTAACCCTATGCTGTACCTGCCCTGGGAGTGTTTGATGGGACAGTGTAGAGGGAGCTTTACGCTGTATCTAACCCCCTGTACCTGCCCTGGGAGTGTTTGATGGGGACAGTGTAGAGGGAGCTTTACTCGGTATCTAACCCCGTGCTGTACCTGCCCTGGGAGTGTTTGATGGGACAGTGTAGAGGGAGCTTTACTCTGTATCTAACCCCCTGTACCTGCCCTGGGAGTGTTTGATGGGACAGTGTAGAGGGAGCTTTACTCTGTATCTAACCCCCTGTACCTGCCCTGGGAGTGTTTGATGGGACAGTGTAGAGGGAGCTTTACTCTGTATCTAACCCCCTGTACCTGCCCTGGGAGTGTTTGATGGGACAGTGTAGAGGGAGCTTTACTGTGTATCTAACCCCTTGTACCTGCCCTGGGAGTGTTTGATGGGACAGTGTAGAGGGAGCTTTACTCTGTATCTAACCCCCTGTACCTGCCCTGGGAGTGTTTGATGGGACAGTGTAGAGGGAGCTTTACTCTGTATCTAACCCCCTGTACCTGCCCTGAGAGTGTTTGATGGGACAGTGTAGAGGGAACTTTACTCTGTATCTAACCCCCCTGTACCTGCCCTGGGAGTGTTTGATGGGACAGTGTAGAGGGAGCTTTACTCTGTATCTAACCCCGTGCTGTACCTGCCCGGGGAGTGTTTGATGGGACAGTGTAGAGGGAGCTTTACTCTGCATCTAACCCCGTGCTGTACCTGCCCGGGGAGTCTTTGATGGGACAGTGTAGAGGGAGCTTTACTCTGTATCTAACCCCCTGTACCTGCCCTGGGAGTGTTTGATGGGACAGTGTAGAGGGAGCTTTACTCTGTATCTAACCCCCTGTACCTGCCCTGGGAGTGTTTGATGGGACAGTATAGAGGGAGCTTTACTCTGTATCTAACCCCCTGTACCTGCCCTGGGAGTGTTTGATGGGACAGTGGAGAGGGAGCTTTACTCTGTATCTAACCCCCTGTACCTGCCCTGGCAGTGTTTGATGGGACAGTGTAGAGGGAGTTTACTCTGTATCTAACCCCGTGCTGTACCTACCCTGGGAGTGTTTGATGGGACAGTGTAGAGGGAGCTTTACTCTGTATCTAACCCCTTGTACCTGCCCTGGGAGTGTTTGATGGGGACAGTGTAGAGGGAGCTTTACTCTGCACCTAACTCCCTGTACCTGCCCTAGGAGTGTTTCATGGGACAGTGTAGAGGGAGCTTTACTCTGTATCTAACCCCCTGTACCTGCCCTGGGAGGGTATAATGGGGACAGTGTAGAGGGAGCTTTACTCTGTATCTAACCCCATGTACCTGCCCTGGGAGTGTTTGATGGGACAGTGTAGAGGGAGCTTTGCTCTGTATCTAACCCCCTGTACCTGCCCTGGGAGTTTTGATGGGTCAGTGTCGAGGGAGCTTTACTCTGTATCTAACCCCCTGTACCTGCTTTGGGAGTGTTTGATGGGACAGTGTAGAGGGAGCTTTACTCTGTATCTAACCCCCTGTACCTGCCCTGGGAGTGTATAATGCGGACAGTGTAGAGGGAGCTTTACTCTGCATCTAACCCCCTGTACCTGCCCTGGGAGTGTTTGATGGGACAGTGTAGAGGGAGCTTTGCTCTGTATCTAACCCCCTGTACCTGCCCTGGGAGTGTTTGATGGGACAGTGTAGAGGGAGCTTTACTCTGTATCTAACCCCCTGTACCTGCCCTGGGATTGTTTGATGTGACACTGTAGAGGGAGCTTTACTCTGTATCTAACCCCCTGTACCTGCCTTGGGAGTGTTTGATGGGACAGTGTAGAGGGAGCTTTACTCTGTATCTAACCACCTGTACCTGCCCTGGGAGTCTATAATGGGGACAGTGTAGAGGGAGCTTTACTCTATATCTAACCCCCTGTACCTGCCCTTGGAGTGTTTGATGGGACAGTGTAGAGGGAGCTTTACTCGATATCTAACCCCCAGTACCTGCCCTGGGAGTGTTTGATGGGACAGTGTAGAGGGAGCTTTACTCTGTATCTAACCCCGTGCTGTACCTGCCCTGGGAGTGTTTGATGGGACAGTGTAGAGGGAGCTTTACTCTGTATCTAACCCCCTGTACCTACCCTGGGAGTGTTTGATGGGACAGTGTAGAGGGAGCTTTATTCTGTATCTAACCCCATGCTGTACCTGCCCTGGGAGTGTTTGATGGGACAGTGTAGACGGAGCTTTACTCTGTATCTAACTCCCTGTACCTGCCCTGGGAGTGTTTGATGGGACAGTGTAGAGGGAGCTTTACTCTGTATCTAACCCCGTGCTGTACCTGCTCTGGGAGTGTTTGATGGGACAGTGTAGAGGGAGCTTTACTCTGTATCTAACCCCGTGCTGTACCTGCCCTGGGAGTGTTTGATGGGACAGTGTAGAGGGAGATTTACTCTGTATCTAACCCACTGTACCTGCCCTGGGAGTGTTTGATGGGACAGTGTAGAGGGAGCTTTACTCTGTATCTAACCCCCTGTACCTGCCCTGGGAGTGTTTGATGGGACAGTGTAGAGTGAGCTTTACTCTGTATCTAACCCGTGCTGTACTTGCTCTGGGAATGTTTGATGGTACAGTGTAGAGGGAGCTTTACTCTGTATCTAACCCCCTGTACCTGCCCTGGGAGTATTTGATGGGACAGTGTAGAGGGAGCTTTACTCTGTATCTAACCCCGTGCTGTACCTGCCCTGGGAGTGTTTGATGGGACAGTGTAGAGGGAGCTTTACTCTGTATCTAACCCCCTGTACCTGCCCTGGGAGTGTTTGATGGGGACAGTGTAGAGGGAGCTTTACTCTGTATCTAACCCCCTGTACCTGCCCTGGGAGTGTTTGATGGGACAGTGTAGAGGGAGCTTTACTCTGTATCCAACCCTGTGCTGTACCTGCCCTGGGAGTGTTTGATGGGACAGTGTAGAGGGAGCTTTACTCTGTATCTAACCCCCTGTACCTGCCCTGGGAGTGTTTGATGGGACAGTGTAGAGGGAGCTTTACTCTGTATCTAACCCCCTGTACCTGCCCTGCGAGTGTTTGATGGGACAGTGTAGAGGGAGCTTTCCTCTGTATCTAACCCCCTGTACCTGCCCTGGGAGTGTTTGATGGGACAGTGTAGAGGGAGCTTTACTCTGTATCTAACCCCCTGTACCTGCCCTGGGAGTGTTTGATGGGACAGTGTAGAGGGAGCTTTACTCTGTATCTAACCCCGTGCTGTACCTGCCCTGGGAGTGTTTGATGGGACAGTGTAGAGGGAGCTTTACTCTGTATCTAACCCCGTGCTGTACCTGCCCTGGGAGTGTTTGATGGGACAGTGTAGAGGGAGCTTTACTGTGTATCTAACCCCTTGTACCTGCCCTGGGAGTGTTTGATGGGACAGTGTAGAGGGAGCTTTCTCTGTATCTAACCCCCTGTACCTGCCCTGGGAGTGTTTGATGAGACAGTGCAGAGGGAGCTTTACTCTGTATCTAACCCCTTGTACCTGCCCTGGGAGTGTTTGATGGGACAGTGTAGAGGGAGCTTTACTCTGTATCTAACCCCGTGCTGTACCTGCCCTGGAAGTGTTTGATGGGACAGTGTCGAGGGAGCCTTACTCTCTATCTAACCCCCTGTACCTGCCCTAGGAGTGTTTGCTGGGACAGTGTCGAGGGAGATTTACTCTGTACCTAACCCCCTGTACCTGCCCTGGGAGTGTTTGATGGGACGGTGTAGAGGGAGCTTTACTCTGTATCTAACCCCATGTACCTGCCTTGGAGTGTTTGATGGGACAGTGTAGAGGGAGCTTTACTCTGTATCTAACCCCATGCTGTACCTGCCCTGGGAGTGTTTGATGGGACAGTGTAGAGGGAGCTTTACTCTGTATCTAACCCCGTGCTGTACCTGCCCTGGGAGTGTTTGATGGGACAGTGTAGAGGGATCTTTACTCTGTATCTACCCCCCTGTACCTGCCCTGGGAGTGTTTGATGGGGACAGTGTAGAGGGAGCTTTACTCTGTATCTAACCCCCTGTACCTGCCCTGGGAGTGTTTGATGGGACAGTGTCGAGGGAGCTTTACTCTGTATCTAAACCCCTGTACCTGCCCTGGGAATATTTGATGGGACAGTGTAGAGGGAGCTTTACTCTGTATCCAACCCCCTGTACCTGCCCTGGGAGTGTTTGATGAGACAGTGTAGAGGGAGCTTTACTCTGTATCTAACCCCCTGTACCTGCCCTGGGAGTGTTTGATGGGACAGTGTGGAGGGAGCTTTACTCTGTATCTAACCCCGTGCTGTACCTGCCCTGGAAGTGTTTGATGGGACAGTGTAGAGGGAGCTTTACTCTGTATCTAACCCACTGTACCTGCCCTAGGAGTGTTTGATGGGACAGTGTCGAGGGAGATTTACTCTGTAAGTAACCCCCTGTACCTGCACTGGGAGTGTTTGATGGGACAATGCAGAGGGAGCTTTACTCTGTATCTAACCCCCTGTACCTGCCCTGGGTGTGTTTGATGGGACAGTGTAGAGTGAGCTTTACTCTGTATCTAACCCGTGCTGTACTAGCTGTGAGAATGTTTGATGGGACAGTGTAGAGGGAGCTTTACTCTGTATCTAACTCCCTGTAGCTGCCCTGGGAGTGTTTGATGGGAGAGTATAGAGGGAGCTTTACTCTGTATCTAACCCCCTGTACCTGCCCTGGGCGTGTTTGATGGGACAGTGTAGAGGGAGCTTTACTCTGTATCTAACCCCATGCTGTACCTGCCCTGGGAGTGTTTGATGGGACAGTGTAGAGGGAGCTTTACTCTGTACCTAACCCCCTGTACCTGGCCTGGGAGTGTTTGATGTGACAGTGTAGAGGGAGCTTTACTCTGTATCTAACCCCCTGTACCTGTCCTGGGAGTGTATAATGGGGACAGTGTAGAGGGAGCTTTACTCTGTATCTAACCCCGTGCTGTACCTGCCCTGGAAGTGTTTGATGGGACAGTGTAGAGGGAGCTTTACTCTGTATCTTACCCCCTGTACCTGCCCTGGGAGTGTTTGATGGGACAGTGTAGAGGGAGCTTTACTCTGTATCTAACCCCCTGTACCTACCCTGGGAGTGTTTGATGGGACAGTGTAGAGGGAGCTTTACTCTGTATCTAACCCTATGCTGTACCTGCCCTGGGAGTGTTTGATGGGACAGTGTAGAGGGAGCTTTACGCTGTATCTAACCCCCTGTACCTGCCCTGGGAGTGTTTGATGGGGACAGTGTAGAGGGAGCTTTACTCGGTATCTAACCCCGTGCTGTACCTGCCCTGGGAGTGTTTGATGGGACAGTGTAGAGGGAGCTTTACTCTGTATCTAACCCCCTGTACCTGCCCTGGGAGTGTTTGATGGGACAGTGTAGAGGGAGCTTTACTCTGTATCTAACCCCCTGTACCTGCCCTGGGAGTGTTTGATGGGACAGTGTAGAGGGAGCTTTACTCTGTATCTAACCCCCTGTACCTGCCCTGGGAGTGTTTGATGGGACAGTGTAGAGGGAGCTTTACTGTGTATCTAACCCCTTGTACCTGCCCTGGGAGTGTTTGATGGGACAGTGTAGAGGGAGCTTTACTCTGTATCTAACCCCCTGTACCTGCCCTGGGAGTGTTTGATGGGACAGTGTAGAGGGAGCTTTACTCTGTATCTAACCCCCTGTACCTGCCCTGAGAGTGTTTGATGGGACAGTGTAGAGGGAACTTTACTCTGTATCTAACCCCCCTGTACCTGCCCTGGGAGTGTTTGATGGGACAGTGTAGAGGGAGCTTTACTCTGTATCTAACCCCGTGCTGTACCTGCCCGGGGAGTGTTTGATGGGACAGTGTAGAGGGAGCTTTACTCTGCATCTAACCCCGTGCTGTACCTGCCCGGGGAGTCTTTGATGGGACAGTGTAGAGGGAGCTTTACTCTGTATCTAACCCCCTGTACCTGCCCTGGGAGTGTTTGATGGGACAGTGTAGAGGGAGCTTTACTCTGTATCTAACCCCCTGTACCTGCCCTGGGAGTGTTTGATGGGACAGTATAGAGGGAGCTTTACTCTGTATCTAACCCCCTGTACCTGCCCTGGGAGTGTTTGATGGGACAGTGGAGAGGGAGCTTTACTCTGTATCTAACCCCCTGTACCTGCCCTGGCAGTGTTTGATGGGACAGTGTAGAGGGAGTTTACTCTGTATCTAACCCCGTGCTGTACCTACCCTGGGAGTGTTTGATGGGACAGTGTAGAGGGAGCTTTACTCTGTATCTAACCCCTTGTACCTGCCCTGGGAGTGTTTGATGGGGACAGTGTAGAGGGAGCTTTACTCTGCACCTAACTCCCTGTACCTGCCCTAGGAGTGTTTCATGGGACAGTGTAGAGGGAGCTTTACTCTGTATCTAACCCCCTGTACCTGCCCTTGGAGTGTTTGATGGGACAGTGTAGAGGGAGCTTTACTCGATATCTAACCCCCAGTACCTGCCCTGGGAGTGTTTGATGGGACAGTGTAGAGGGAGCTTTACTCTGTATCTAACCCCGTGCTGTACCTGCCCTGGGAGTGTTTGATGGGACAGTGTAGAGGGAGCTTTACTCTGTATCTAACCCCCTGTACCTACCCTGGGAGTGTTTGATGGGACAGTGTAGAGGGAGCTTTATTCTGTATCTAACCCCATGCTGTACCTGCCCTGGGAGTGTTTGATGGGACAGTGTAGACGGAGCTTTACTCTGTATCTAACTCCCTGTACCTGCCCTGGGAGTGTTTGATGGGACAGTGTAGAGGGAGCTTTACTCTGTATCTAACCCCGTGCTGTACCTGCTCTGGGAGTGTTTGATGGGACAGTGTAGAGGGAGCTTTACTCTGTATCTAACCCCGTGCTGTACCTGCCCTGGGAGTGTTTGATGGGACAGTGTAGAGGGAGATTTACTCTGTATCTAACCCACTGTACCTGCCCTGGGAGTGTTTGATGGGACAGTGTAGAGGGAGCTTTACTCTGTATCTAACCCCCTGTACCTGCCCTGGGAGTGTTTGATGGGACAGTGTAGAGTGAGCTTTACTCTGTATCTAACCCGTGCTGTACTTGCTCTGGGAATGTTTGATGGTACAGTGTAGAGGGAGCTTTACTCTGTATCTAACCCCCTGTACCTGCCCTGGGAGTATTTGATGGGACAGTGTAGAGGGAGCTTTACTCTGTATCTAACCCCGTGCTGTACCTGCCCTGGGAGTGTTTGATGGGACAGTGTAGAGGGAGCTTTACTCTGTATCTAACCCCCTGTACCTGCCCTGGGAGTGTTTGATGGGGACAGTGTAGAGGGAGCTTTACTCTGTATCTAACCCCCTGTACCTGCCCTGGGAGTGTTTGATGGGACAGTGTAGAGGGAGCTTTACTCTGTATCCAACCCTGTGCTGTACCTGCCCTGGGAGTGTTTGATGGGACAGTGTAGAGGGAGCTTTACTCTGTATCTAACCCCCTGTACCTGCCCTGGGAGTGTTTGATGGGACAGTGTAGAGGGAGCTTTACTCTGTATCTAACCCCTTGTACCTGCCCTGGGAGTGTTTGATGGGACAGTGTAGAGGGAGCTTTACTCTGTATCTAACCCCGTGCTGTACCTGCCCTGGAAGTGTTTGATGGGACAGTGTCGAGGGAGCCTTACTCTCTATCTAACCCCCTGTACCTGCCCTAGGAGTGTTTGCTGGGACAGTGTCGAGGGAGATTTACTCTGTACCTAACCCCCTGTACCTGCCCTGGGAGTGTTTGATGGGACGGTGTAGAGGGAGCTTTACTCTGTATCTAACCCCATGTACCTGCCTTGGAGTGTTTGATGGGACAGTGTAGAGGGAGCTTTACTCTGTATCTAACCCCATGCTGTACCTGCCCTGGGAGTGTTTGATGGGACAGTGTAGAGGGAGCTTTACTCTGTATCTAACCCCGTGCTGTACCTGCCCTGGGAGTGTTTGATGGGACAGTGTAGAGGGATCTTTACTCTGTATCTACCCCCCTGTACCTGCCCTGGGAGTGTTTGATGGGGACAGTGTAGAGGGAGCTTTACTCTGTATCTAACCCCCTGTACCTGCCCTGGGAGTGTTTGATGGGACAGTGTCGAGGGAGCTTTACTCTGTATCTAAACCCCTGTACCTGCCCTGGGAATATTTGATGGGACAGTGTAGAGGGAGCTTTACTCTGTATCCAACCCCCTGTACCTGCCCTGGGAGTGTTTGATGAGACAGTGTAGAGGGAGCTTTACTCTGTATCTAACCCCCTGTACCTGCCCTGGGAGTGTTTGATGGGACAGTGTGGAGGGAGCTTTACTCTGTATCTAACCCCGTGCTGTACCTGCCCTGGAAGTGTTTGATGGGACAGTGTAGAGGGAGCTTTACTCTGTATCTAACCCACTGTACCTGCCCTAGGAGTGTTTGATGGGACAGTGTCGAGGGAGATTTACTCTGTAAGTAACCCCCTGTACCTGCACTGGGAGTGTTTGATGGGACAATGCAGAGGGAGCTTTACTCTGTATCTAACCCCCTGTACCTGCCCTGGGTGTGTTTGATGGGACAGTGTAGAGTGAGCTTTACTCTGTATCTAACCCGTGCTGTACTAGCTGTGAGAATGTTTGATGGGACAGTGTAGAGGGAGCTTTACTCTGTATCTAACTCCCTGTAGCTGCCCTGGGAGTGTTTGATGGGAGAGTATAGAGGGAGCTTTACTCTGTATCTAACCCCCTGTACCTGCCCTGGGCGTGTTTGATGGGACAGTGTAGAGGGAGCTTTACTCTGTATCTAACCCCATGCTGTACCTGCCCTGGGAGTGTTTGATGGGACAGTGTAGAGGGAGCTTTACTCTGTACCTAACCCCCTGTACCTGGCCTGGGAGTGTTTGATGTGACAGTGTAGAGGGAGCTTTACTCTGTATCTAACCCCCTGTACCTGTCCTGGGAGTGTATAATGGGGACAGTGTAGAGGGAGCTTTACTCTGTATCTAACCCCGTGCTGTACCTGCCCTGGAAGTGTTTGATGGGACAGTGTAGAGGGAGCTTTACTCTGTATCTTACCCCCTGTACCTGCCCTGGGAGTGTTTGATGGGACAGTGTAGAGGGAGCTTTACTCTGTATCTAACCCCCTGTACCTACCCTGGGAGTGTTTGATGGGACAGTGTAGAGGGAGCTTTACTCTGTATCTAACCCTATGCTGTACCTGCCCTGGGAGTGTTTGATGGGACAGTGTAGAGGGAGCTTTACGCTGTATCTAACCCCCTGTACCTGCCCTGGGAGTGTTTGATGGGGACAGTGTAGAGGGAGCTTTACTCGGTATCTAACCCCGTGCTGTACCTGCCCTGGGAGTGTTTGATGGGACAGTGTAGAGGGAGCTTTACTCTGTATCTAACCCCCTGTACCTGCCCTGGGAGTGTTTGATGGGACAGTGTAGAGGGAGCTTTACTCTGTATCTAACCCCCTGTACCTGCCCTGGGAGTGTTTGATGGGACAGTGTAGAGGGAGCTTTACTCTGTATCTAACCCCCTGTACCTGCCCTGGGAGTGTTTGATGGGACAGTGTAGAGGGAGCTTTACTGTGTATCTAACCCCTTGTACCTGCCCTGGGAGTGTTTGATGGGACAGTGTAGAGGGAGCTTTACTCTGTATCTAACCCCCTGTACCTGCCCTGGGAGTGTTTGATGGGACAGTGTAGAGGGAGCTTTACTCTGTATCTAACCCCCTGTACCTGCCCTGAGAGTGTTTGATGGGACAGTGTAGAGGGAACTTTACTCTGTATCTAACCCCCCTGTACCTGCCCTGGGAGTGTTTGATGGGACAGTGTAGAGGGAGCTTTACTCTGTATCTAACCCCGTGCTGTACCTGCCCGGGGAGTGTTTGATGGGACAGTGTAGAGGGAGCTTTACTCTGCATCTAACCCCGTGCTGTACCTGCCCGGGGAGTCTTTGATGGGACAGTGTAGAGGGAGCTTTACTCTGTATCTAACCCCCTGTACCTGCCCTGGGAGTGTTTGATGGGACAGTGTAGAGGGAGCTTTACTCTGTATCTAACCCCCTGTACCTGCCCTGGGAGTGTTTGATGGGACAGTATAGAGGGAGCTTTACTCTGTATCTAACCCCCTGTACCTGCCCTGGGAGTGTTTGATGGGACAGTGGAGAGGGAGCTTTACTCTGTATCTAACCCCCTGTACCTGCCCTGGCAGTGTTTGATGGGACAGTGTAGAGGGAGTTTACTCTGTATCTAACCCCGTGCTGTACCTACCCTGGGAGTGTTTGATGGGACAGTGTAGAGGGAGCTTTACTCTGTATCTAACCCCTTGTACCTGCCCTGGGAGTGTTTGATGGGGACAGTGTAGAGGGAGCTTTACTCTGCACCTAACTCCCTGTACCTGCCCTAGGAGTGTTTCATGGGACAGTGTAGAGGGAGCTTTACTCTGTATCTAACCCCCTGTACCTGCCCTGGGAGGGTATAATGGGGACAGTGTAGAGGGAGCTTTACTCTGTATCTAACCCCATGTACCTGCCCTGGGAGTGTTTGATGGGACAGTGTAGAGGGAGCTTTGCTCTGTATCTAACCCCCTGTACCTGCCCTGGGAGTTTTGATGGGTCAGTGTCGAGGGAGCTTTACTCTGTATCTAACCCCCTGTACCTGCTTTGGGAGTGTTTGATGGGACAGTGTAGAGGGAGCTTTACTCTGTATCTAACCCCCTGTACCTGCCCTGGGAGTGTATAATGCGGACAGTGTAGAGGGAGCTTTACTCTGCATCTAACCCCCTGTACCTGCCCTGGGAGTGTTTGATGGGACAGTGTAGAGGGAGCTTTACTCTGTATCTAACCCCCTGTACCTGCCCTGGGAGTGCTTGATGGGACAGTGTAGAGGGAGCTTTACTCTGTATCTAACCCCCTGTACCTGCCCTGGGATTGTTTGATGTGACACTGTAGAGGGAGCTTTACTCTGTATCTAACCCCCTGTACCTGCCTTGGGAGTGTTTGATGGGACAGTGTAGAGGGAGCTTTACTCTGTATCTAACCACCTGTACCTGCCCTGGGAGTCTATAATGGGGACAGTGTAGAGGGAGCTTTACTCTATATCTAACCCCCTGTACCTGCCCTTGGAGTGTTTGATGGGACAGTGTAGAGGGAGCTTTACTCGATATCTAACCCCCAGTACCTGCCCTGGGAGTGTTTGATGGGACAGTGTAGAGGGAGCTTTACTCTGTATCTAACCCCGTGCTGTACCTGCCCTGGGAGTGTTTGATGGGACAGTGTAGAGGGAGCTTTACTCTGTATCTAACCCCCTGTACCTACCCTGGGAGTGTTTGATGGGACAGTGTAGAGGGAGCTTTATTCTGTATCTAACCCCATGCTGTACCTGCCCTGGGAGTGTTTGATGGGACAGTGTAGACGGAGCTTTACTCTGTATCTAACTCCCTGTACCTGCCCTGGGAGTGTTTGATGGGACAGTGTAGAGGGAGCTTTACTCTGTATCTAACCCCGTGCTGTACCTGCTCTGGGAGTGTTTGATGGGACAGTGTAGAGGGAGCTTTACTCTGTATCTAACCCCGTGCTGTACCTGCCCTGGGAGTGTTTGATGGGACAGTGTAGAGGGAGATTTACTCTGTATCTAACCCACTGTACCTGCCCTGGGAGTGTTTGATGGGACAGTGTAGAGGGAGCTTTACTCTGTATCTAACCCCCTGTACCTGCCCTGGGAGTGTTTGATGGGACAGTGTAGAGTGAGCTTTACTCTGTATCTAACCCGTGCTGTACTTGCTCTGGGAATGTTTGATGGTACAGTGTAGAGGGAGCTTTACTCTGTATCTAACCCCCTGTACCTGCCCTGGGAGTGTTGGATGGGAGAGTGTAGAGGGAGTTTTACTCTGTCTCTAACCCCCTGTACCTGCCCTGGGAGTGTTTGATGGGACGGTGGAGAGGGAGTTTTTCTCTGTATCTAACCCCATGTACTTGCCTGGGAGTGTGTGATGGGACAGTGTAGAGGGAGTTTTACTCTGTATCTAACCCCCTGTCCCTGCCCTGGGATTGTTTGATGTGACAGTGTAGAGGGAGCTTTACTCTGTATCTAACCCCCTGTACCTGCCCTGGGAGTGTTTGATGGGACAGTGTGGAGGGAGCTTTACTCTGTATCTAACCCCGTGCTGTACCTGCCCTGGAAGTGTTTGATGGGACAGTGTAGAGGGAGCTTTACTCTGTATCTAACCCCCTGTACCTGCCCTGGGAGTGTTTGATGGGACAGTGTCGAGGGAGATTTACTCTGTATCTAACCCCATGCTGTACCTGCCCTGGGAGTGTTTGATGGGACAGTGTAGAGGGAGCTTTACTCTGTACGTAACCCCCTGTACCTGGCCTGGAAGTGTTTGATGGGACAGTGTAGAGGGAGCTTTACTCTCTATCTAACCCCATGTACCTGCCTTGGGAGTGTTTGGGACAGTGTAGAGGGAGCTTTACTCTGTATCTAACCCCCTGTACCTGCCCTGGGAGTATTTGATGGGACAGTGTAGAGGGAGCTTTACTCTGTATCTAACCCCGTGCTGCACCTGCCCTGGGAGTGTTTGATGGGACAGTGTAGAGGGAGCTTTACTCTGTATCTAACCCCCTGTACCTGCCCTGGGAGTGTTTGATGGGGACAGTGTAGAGGGAGCTTTACTCTGTATCTAACCCCCTGTACCTGCCCTGGGAGTGTTTGATGGGACAGTGTAGAGGGAGCTTTACTCTGTATCCAACCCTGTGCTGTACCTGCCCTGGGAGTGTTTGATGGGACAGTGTAGAGGGAGCTTTACTCTGTATCTAACCCCCTGTACCTGCCCTGGGAGTGTTTGATGGGACAGTGTAGAGGGAGCTTTACTCTGTATCTAACCCCCTGTACCTGCCCTGCGAGTGTTTGATGGGACAGTGTAGAGGGAGCTTTCCTCTGTATCTAACCCCCTGTACCTGCCCTGGGAGTGTTTGATGGGACAGTGTAGAGGGAGCTTTACTCTGTATCTAACCCCCTGTACCTGCCCTGGGAGTGTTTGATGGGACAGTGTAGAGGGAGCTTTACTCTGTATCTAACCCCGTGCTGTACCTGCCCTGGGAGTGTTTGATGGGACAGTGTAGCGGGAGCTTTACTCTGTATCTAACCCCGTGCTGTACCTGCCCTGGGAGTGTTTGATGGGACAGTGTAGAGGGAGCTTTACTGTGTATCTAACCCCTTGTACCTGCCCTGGGAGTGTTTGAT
Organism: Pristiophorus japonicus; assembly: GCF_044704955.1. Taxonomy (NCBI): domain Eukaryota; kingdom Metazoa; phylum Chordata; class Chondrichthyes; family Pristiophoridae; genus Pristiophorus; species Pristiophorus japonicus. The sequence continues at coordinate 203,967 of NC_092008.1, read as the reverse complement.
GGGACAGTGTAGAGGGAGCTTTCTCTGTATCTAACCCCCTGTACCTGCCCTGGGAGTGTTTGATGAGACAGTGTAGAGGGAGCTTTACTCTGTATCTAACCCCTTGTACCTGCCCTGGGAGTGTTTGATGGGACAGTGTAGAGGGAGCTTTACTCTGTATCTAACCCCGTGCTGTACCTGCCCTGGAAGTGTTTGATGGGACAGTGTCGAGGGAGCTTTACTCTCTATCTAACCCCCTGTACCTGCCCTAGGAGTGTTTGATGGGACAGTGTCGAGGGAGATTTACTCTGTACCTAACCCCCTGTACCTGCCCTGGGAGTGTTTGATGGGACGGTGTAGAGGGAGCTTTACTCTGTATCTAACCCCATGTACCTGCCTTGGAGTGTTTGATGGGACAGTGTAGAGGGAGCTTTACTCTGTATCTAACCCCATGCTGTACCTGCCCTGGGAGTGTTTGATGGGACAGTGTAGAGGGAGCTTTACTCTGTATCTAACCCCGTGCTGTACCTGCCCTGGGAGTGTTTGATGGGACAGTGTAGAGGGAGCTTTACTCTGTATCTACCCCCCTGTACCTGCCCTGGGAGTGTTTGATGGGGACAGTGTAGAGGGAGCTTTACTCTGTATCTAACCCCCTGTACCTGCCCTGGGAGTGTTTGATGGGACAGTGTCGAGGGAGCTTTACTCTGTATCTAAACCCCTGTACCTGCCCTGGGAATATTTGATGGGACAGTGTAGAGGGAGCTTTACTCTGTATCTAACCCCCTGTACCTGCCCTGGGAGTGTTTGATGAGACAGTGTAGAGGGAGCTTTACTCTGTATCTAACCCCCTGTACCTGCCCTGGGAGTGTTTGATGGGACAGTGTGGAGGGAGCTTTACTCTGTATCTAACCCCGTGCTGTACCTGCCCTGGAAGTGTTTGATGGGACAGTGTAGAGGGAGCTTTACTCTGTATCTAACCCACTGTACCTGCCCTAGGAGTGTTTGATGGGACAGTGTCGAGGGAGATTTACTCTGTAACTAACCCCCTGTACCTGCACTGGGAGTGTTTGATGGGACAATGCAGAGGGAGCTTTACTCTGTATCTAACCCCCTGTACCTGCCCTGGGTGTGTTTGATGGGACAGTGTAGAGTGAGCTTTACTCTGTATCTAACCCGTGCTGTACTAGCTGTGAGAATGTTTGATGGGACAGTGTAGAGGGAGCTTTACTCTGTATCTAACCCCCTGTAGCTGCCCTGGGAGTGTTTGATGGGAGAGTATAGAGGGAGCTTTACTCTGTATCTAACCCCCTGTACCTGCCCTGGGCGTGTTTGATGGGACAGTGTAGAGGGAGCTTTACTCTGTATCTAACCCCATGCTGTACCTGCCCTGGGAGTGTTTGATGGGACAGTGTAGAGGGAGCTTTACTCTGTATCTAACCCCCTGTACCTGGCCTGGGAGTGTTTGATGGGACAGTGTAGAGGGAGCTTTACTCTGTATCTAACCCCCTGTACCTGTCCTGGGAGTATTTGATGGGACAGTGTAGAGGGAGCTTTACTCTGTATCTAACCCCGTGCTGTACCTGCCCTGGAAGTGTTTGATGGGACAGTGTAGAGGGAGCTTTACTCTGTATCTTACCCCCTGTACCTGCCCTGGGAGTGTTTGATGGGGACAGTGTAGAGGGAGCTTTACTCTGTATCTAACCCCCTGTACCTGCCCTGGGAGTGTTTGATGGGACAGTGTAGAGGGAGCTTTACTCTGTATCTAACCCTGTGCTGTACCTGCCCTGGGAGTGTTTGATGGGACAGTGTAGAGGGAGCTTTACGCTGTATCTAACCCCCTGTACCTGCCCTGGGAGTGTTTGATGGGGACAGTGTAGAGGGAGCTTTACTCTGTATCTAACCCCGTGCTGTACCTGCCCTGGGAGTGTTTGATGGGACAGTGTAGAGGGAGCTTTACTCTGTATCTAACCCCCTGTACCTGCCCTGGGAGTGTTTGATGGGACAGTGTAGAGGGAGCTTTACTCTGTATCTAACCCCCTGTACCTGCCCTGGGAGTGTTTGATGGGACAGTGTAGAGGGAGCTTTACTCTGTATCTAACCCCCTGTACCTGCCCTGGGAGTGTTTGATGGGACAGTGTAGAGGGAGCTTTACTGTGTATCTAACCCCTTGTACCTGCCCTGGGAGTGTTTGATGGGACAGTGTAGAGGGAGCTTTACTCTGTATCTAACCGCGTGCTGTACCTGCCCTGGGAGTGTTTGATGGGACAGTGTAGAGGGAGCTTTACTCTGTATCTAACCCCCTGTACCTGCCCTGGGAGTGTTTGATGGGACAGTGTAGAGGGAGCTTTACTCTGTATCTAACCCCCTGTATCTGCCCTGGAGTGTTTGATGGGACAGTGTAGAGGGTGCTTTACTCTGTATCTAACCCCCTGTACCTGCCCTGGGAGTGTTTGATGGGACAGTGTAGAGGGAGCTTTACTCTGTATCTAACCCCGTGCTGTACCTGCCCTGGGAGTGTTTGATGGGACAGTGTAGAGGGAGCTTTACTGTGTATCTAACCCCTTGTACCTGCCCTGGGAGTGTTTGATGGGACAGTGTAGAGGGAGCTTTACTGTGTATCTAACCCCTTGTACCTGCCCTGGGAGTGTTTGATGGGACAGTGTAGAGGGAGCTTTACTCTGTATCTAACCGCGTGCTGTACCTGCCCTGGGAGTGTTTGATGGGACAGTGTAGAGGGAGCTTTACTCTGTATCTAACCTCCTGTACCTGCCCTGGGAGTGTTTGATGGGACAGTGTAGAGGGAGCTTTACTCTGTATCTAACCCCCTGTATCTGCCCTGGAGTGTTTGATGGGACAGTGTAGAGGGTGCTTTACTCTGTATCTAACCCCCTGTACCTGCCCTGGGAGTGTTTGATGGGACAGTGTAGAGGGAGCTTTACTCTGTATCTAACCCCGTGCTGTACCTGCCCTGGGAGTGTTTGATGGGACAGTGTAGAGGGAGCTTTACTGTGTATCTAACCCCTTGTACCTGCCCTGGGAGTGTTTGATGGGACAGTGTAGAGGGAGCTTTACTCTGTATCTAACCCCCTGTACCTGCGCTGGGAGTGTTTGATGGGACAGTGTAGAGGGAGCTTTACTCTGTATCTAACCCACTGTACCTGCCCTAGGAGTGTTTGATGGGACAGTGTCGAGGGAGATTTACTCTGTAACTAACCCCCTGTACCTGCACTGGGAGTGTTTGATGGGACAATGCAGAGGGAGCTTTACTCTGTATCTAACCCCCTGTACCTGCCCTGGGTGTGTTTGATGGGACAGTGTAGCGTGAGCTTTACTCTGTATCTAACCCGTGCTGTACTAGCTGTGAGAATGTTTGATGGGACAGTGTAGAGGGAGCTTTACTCTGTATCTAACCCCCTGTAGCTGCCCTGGGAGTGTTTGATGGGAGAGTATAGAGGGAGCTTTACTCTGTATCTAACCCCCTGTACCTGCCCTGGGCGTGTTTGATGGGACAGTGTAGAGGGAGCTTTACTCTGTATCTAACCCCATGCTGTACCTGCCCTGGGAGTGTTTGATGGGACAGTGTAGAGGGAGCTTTACTCTGTACCTAACCCCCTGTACCTGGCCTGGGAGTGTTTGATGGGACAGTGTAGAGGGAGCTTTACTCTGTATCTAACCCCCTGTACCTGTCCTGGGAGTGTATAATGGGGACAGTGTAGAGGGAGCTTTACTCTCTATCTAACCCCATGTACCTGCCCTAGGAGTGTTTGATGTGACAGTGTAGAGGGAGCTTTACTCTGTATCTAATCCCCTGTACCTGCCCTGGGAGTATTTGATGGGACAGTGTAGAGGGAGCTTTACTCTGTATCTAACCCCGTGCTGTACCTGCCCTGGAAGTGTTTGATGGGACAGTGTAGAGGGAGCTTTACTCTGTATCTTACCCCCTGTACCTGCCCTGGGAGTGTTTGATGGGGACAGTGTAGAGGGAGCTTTACTCTGTATCTAACCCCCTGTACCTGCCCTGGGAGTGTTTGATGGGACAGTGTAGAGGGAGCTTTACTCTGTATCTAACCCTGTGCTGTACCTGCCCTGGGAGTGTTTGATGGGACAGTGTAGAGGGAGCTTTACGCTGTATCTAACCCCCTGTACCTGCCCTGGGAGTGTTTGATGGGGACAGTGTAGAGGGAGCTTTACTCTGTATCTAACCCCGTGCTGTACCTGCCCTGGGAGTGTTTGATGGGACAGTGTAGAGGGAGCTTTACTCTGTATCTAACCCCCTGTACCTGCCCTGGGAGTGTTTGATGGGACAGTGTAGAGGGAGCTTTACTCTGTATCTAACCCCCTGTACCTGCCCTGGGAGTGTTTGATGGGACAGTGTAGAGGGAGCTTTACTCTGTATCTAACCCCCTGTACCTGCCCTGGGAGTGTTTGATGGGACAGTGTAGAGGGAGCTTTACTGTGTATCTAACCCCTTGTACCTGCCCTGGGAGTGTTTGATGGGACAGTGTAGAGGGAGCTTTACTCTGTATCTAACCGCGTGCTGTACCTGCCCTGGGAGTGTTTGATGGGACAGTGTAGAGGGAGCTTTACTCTGTATCTAACCCCCTGTACCTGCCCTGGGAGTGTTTGATGGGACAGTGTAGAGGGAGCTTTACTCTGTATCTAACCCCCTGTATCTGCCCTGGAGTGTTTGATGGGACAGTGTAGAGGGTGCTTTACTCTGTATCTAACCCCCTGTACCTGCCCTGGGAGTGTTTGATGGGACAGTGTAGAGGGAGCTTTACTCTGTATCTAACCCCGTGCTGTACCTGCCCTGGGAGTGTTTGATGGGACAGTGTAGAGGGAGCTTTACTGTGTATCTAACCCCTTGTACCTGCCCTGGGAGTGTTTGATGGGACAGTGTAGAGGGAGCTTTACTCTGTATCTAACCCCCTGTACCTGCGCTGGGAGTGTTTGATGGGACAGTGTAGAGGGAGCTTTGCTCTGTATCTAACCCCCTGTACCTGCCCTGGGAGTGTTTGATGGGACAGTGTAGAGGGAGCTTTACTCTGTATCTAACCCCGTGCTGTACCTGCCCTGGGAGTGTTTGATGGGACAGTGTAGAGGGAGCTTTACTGTGTATCTAACCCCTTGTACCTGCCCTGGGAGTGTTTGATGGGACAGTGTAGAGGGAGCTTTACTCTGTATCTAACCCCCTGTACCTGCGCTGGGAGTGTTTGATGGGACAGTGTAGAGGGAGCTTTGCTCTGTATCTAACCCCCTGTACCTGCCCTGGGAGTGTTTGATGGGACAGTGTAGAGGGAGCTTTACTCTGTATCTAACCCCCTCTACCTGCCTTGTGAGTGTTTGATGGGACAGTGTAGAGGGAGCTTTACTCTGTATCTAACCCCGTGCTGTACCTGCCCTGGGAGTGTTTGATGGGACAGTGTAGAGGGAGCTTTACTCTGTATCTAACTCCCTGTACCTGCCCTGGGTGTGTTTGATGGGACAGTGTAGAGGGAGCTTTACTCTGTATCTAACCCCCTGTACCTGCCCTGGGAGTGTTTGATGGGACAGTGTAGAGGGAGCTTTACTCTGTATCTAACCCCCTGTACCTGCCCTGGGAGTGTTTGATGGGACAGTGTAGAGGGAGCTTTACTCTGTATCTAACCCCCTGTACCTGCTCTGGGAGTGTTTGATGGGACAGTGTAGAGGGAGCTTTACTCTGTATCTAACTCCCTGTACCTGCCCTGGGAGTGTTTGATGGGACAGTGCAGAGGGAGCTTTACTCTGTATCTAACCCCGTGCTGTACCTGCCCTGGGAGTGTTTGATGGGACAGTGCAGAGGGAGCTTTACTCTGTATCTAACCCCCTGTACCTGCCCTGGGAGTGTTTGATGGGACAGTGTAGAGGGAGCTTTACTCTGTATCTAACCCCCTGTACCTGCCCTGGGAGTTGTGCGAGGTGACCTACCTTTGACGTACACAGTGCCGGAGCTAAACGAAACACCGAAGACATTCTGCGCCCTGCACGTGTAGCTCCCGGTGTCTGCCCTGGTAACGTTACTCAGTCGCAGGGTCCCGTCTTCTGAGATGGTCACCCTGTGGAAATGGAGAGGGGCAGCAAGGTGGATTAGTGGTGCTTGGTAGAGGACCCCTGGCAGTGTCTTGTAACCGGACCAGATCTCCAACTCCCCAATCCAGGACTGTGTCAGGGCGTGAGTCACTGAGCTTCTAAAATATGTCGCCGATGGAGAGACGAGGGTTTGAGTACAGGGGCAAGGATGTCTTACTGCAGTTGTACAGGGTCTTGGTGAGACCACACCTGGAGTATTGTGAGCAGTTTTGGTCTCCTTACCTAAGGAAGGATATACTGGCCATAGAGGGAGTGCAGCGAAGGTTCACCAGACTGATTCCTGGGAGGGCAGGACTGTCGTATGAGGAGAGATTGGGTCGTCTGGGCCTGTATTCACCGGAGTTTAGAAGAATGAGACGGGATCTCATTGAAACATATAAAATTCTGACGGGGTTGGACAGACTGGATGCGGGGAGGATGTTTCCCCCGGGGCTGGGAAGTCTAGAACAAGGGGTCACAGTCTCAGGATACGGGGTAGGAAATTTAGGAGCGAGATGAGGAGAAATGTTTTCACTCAGAGGGTGGTGAACATGTGGAATTCTCTCCCACAGAAGGCTGTGGGGGCCAAGTCACTGAATATATTTAAGAGGGAGATAGATAGATTTCTAGACACAAAAGGCATCAAGGGGTATGGGGAGAAAGCGGGAATCTGGTGTTGGGATAGAGGATCAGCCATGATCGTATTGAATGGTGCAGGCTCGAGGGGCCCAATGGCGTCCTAATGGTTCTATGTTTCTATGTCCCTGATGGGGAGACTCTATATCGGGGTCCCTGATGGGGAGACTCTATATCGGGGTCCCTGATGGGGAGACTCTATATCGGGGTCCCTGATGGGGAGACTCTATATCGGGGTCCCTGATGGGGAGACTCTATATCGGGGTCCCTGATGGGGAGACTCTATATCGGGGTCCCTGATGGGGAGACTCTATATCGGGGTCCCTGATGGGGAGACTCTATATCGGGGTCCCTGATGGGGAGACTCTATATTGGGGTCCCTGATGGGGAGACTCTATATCGGGGTCCCTGATGGGGAGACTCTATATCGGGGTCCCTGATGGGGTGACTCCCCCTATATCGGGGTCCCTGATGGAGAGAATCCCCCTATATCGGGGTCCCTGATGGGGTGACTCTGTATCGGAGTCCCTGATGGGGAGACTCTATATCAGGGTCCCTGATGGGGGGAGAGAGAGAGAACGAGAGCGGCCGAGGGATAAAGACAGAGAGGGGGAGGTATAGAGAAGGGGATTTATAGAGTGGTGGTGGGGCAGAGAGAGAGGGAGAGACGGGGAGAGAGATGGAGAAAGTGGGCTGAGAGAAATGCAGAGAGGGAGAGAAGGAAGGAGAGAGAAAGAGAGAGGCAACGAAGGATATCGATAGTAAGAAATAAAGGAGGGAGGGGGAGGTGTGAGAATGTGAAATAAGTCCCAGGAGCAGGAGTCGGCCATTCGGCCCCTCGAGCTCGCTCCGCCATTCAATAAGATGGCGGCTGATCCGATCTTGGGCTCAGCTCCACTTCCCCGCCCCGCCCCTTCACTCCCTTATCGCTCAAAAATCTGTCTATCTCCCCCTTAAATATATTCAGTGACCCAGCCCCCCACAGCTCTCTGGGGCAGAGAATTCCACAGATTCACCGGAAGAAATTCCTCCTCCTCTCCGTCCTAAATGGGCGACCCCTTATTCTGAGACTATGTGCCCCCTAGTTCTAGATTCCCCCACGAGGGGGAAACATCCTCTCTGCATCCACCCTGTCCAGCCCCCCTCAGAATCTGACACGTTTCGATAAGATCACCTCTCATTCTTCTAAATTCCAATGGGTAGAGGCCCAACCTGCTCAACCTTTCCTCATAAGTCAACCCCCTCATCCCCGGAATCAACCGAGTGAACCTTCTCTGAGCTGCCTCCAAAGCAAGTATATCCTTTGGTAAATCTGGAATCAGAGTAGAGCACTTGCTTTGTGAGTCTCGTGTCGGCCGATACGGCCTGCCCAGCGTAGCTGGTCAAGTGTGGTCAATGCTTCAATGCTGTTGTAGGTTTCTCTATCGTCAAATTTAACACAAAGCTTCTTTTAAAAAAATATGGATACCGGGCCCTCGATCAAACTGCATGTGGCCTTGCCTTATTTGGTGGTCTCGGGTCCAATGCGCCATTCACCAGCCGATTCTTACGCACACTAGTTTACATCTCCCTGCAGTGGTTATTGTTGGTGTTGTTGGTACAGCATCAAAGCACTGACCACACTCGACCAGCTCCGCTGGGCAGGGCCACATTGTCCGCACGTCCCCCCCAGACACGAGACTCCCCAAAGCCAAGCGCTCTACTCGGAACTCCTTCACGGGCAAACGGGCCAAAGGTGGGCAGAGGAAACGTTACAAGGGACCACCCTCAAAGCCCTCCCTGATAAAGTGCAACATCCCCCACCGACACCTGGGAGTCCCTGGGCCCAAAGACCAGCTCAAAGCGGAGGAGGAGTGACCGGGAAGGCGCCGAACACCTCGAGTCGCCTCGCCGGAAGCCAAGCGCAGACAGCGGAAGGAGAGCACGGCAAACCCAGGCCCCCCCCCACCCACCCGTCCCTCCGACCAGCGTCTGCCCCAGACACCGCCTGTGACAGGGACGGTCGGTCCCGCATTGGGCTCATCAGTCAGCTGAGAACTGGTGTTAGTGTGGGAGCAGGTCACCCTGGACCCCGAGGGAAAGCCGGAGGAGAGGAGAGAGGGGAAATTAGCCAGGGTTCCTGCTCCTGATCCCCGCCCAGTGACCCCTGGGTTAGAGAGAGAGAGAGAAATCAGCCAAGGTTCCTGCTCCTGATCACTGCCCAGTGACCCCTGGGTTAGAGAGAGAGGAAATCAGCCAGGGTTCCTGCTCCTGATCACTGCCCAGTGACCCCTGGGTTAGAGAGAGGGGAAATCAGCCAGGGTTCCTGCTCCTGATCACTGCCCAGTGACCCCTGGGTTAGAGAGAGAGGAAATCAGCCAGGGTTCCTGCTCCTGATCACTGCCCAGTGATCCCTGGGTTAGAGAGAGGGGAAAATCAGCCAGGGTTCCTGCTCCTGATCCCCGCCCAGTGACCCCTGGGTTAGAGAGAGAGGAAATCAGCCAGGGTTCCTGCTCCTGATCACTGCCCAGTGATCCCTGGGTTAGAGAGAGAGAGAGAAATCAGCCAGGGTTCCTGCTCCTGATCACTGCCCAGTGACCCCTGGGTTAGAGAGAGAGGGGAAATCAGCCAGGGTTCCTGCTCCCGATCACTGCCCAGTGACCCCTGGGTTAGAGAGAGAGGGGAAATCAGCCAGGGTTCCTGCTCCTGATCACTGCCCAGTGACCCCTGGGTTAGAGAGAGAGGGGAAATCAGCCAGGGTTCCTGCTCCTGATCCCCGCCCAGTGACCCCTGGGTTAGAGAGAGAGGGGGAAATCAGCCAGGGTTCCTGCTCCTGATCACTGCCCAGTGACCCCTGGGTTAGAGAGAGGGGGAAATCAGCCAGGGTTCCTGCTCCTGATCACTGCCCAGTGACCCCTGGGTTAGAGAGAGAGGGGAAATCAGCCAGGATTCCTGCTCCTGATCACTGCCCAGTGACCCCTGGGTTAGAGAGAGAGGGGAAATCAGCCAGGCTTCCGGCTCCTGATCCCCGCCCAGTGATCCCTGGGTTAGAGAGAGGGAAATCAGCCAGGGTTCCTGCTCCTGATCACTGCCCAGTGACCCCTGGGTTAGAGAGAGGGGAAAATCAGCCAGGGTTCCTGCTCCTGATCCCCGCCCAGTGACCCCTGGGTTAGAGAGAGAGGAAATCAGCCAGGGTTCCTGCTCCTGATCACTGCCCAGTGATCCCTGGGTTAGAGAGAGAGAGAGAAATCAGCCAGGGTTCCTGCTCCTGATCACTGCCCAGTGACCCCTGGGTTAGAGAGAGAGGAAATCAGCCAGGGTTCCTGCTCCTGATCACTGCCCAGTGATCCCTGGGTTAGAGAGAGAGAGAGAAATCAGCCAGGGTTCCTGCTCCTGATCACTGCCCAGTGACCCCTGGGTTAGAGAGAGAGGGGAAATCAGCCAGGGTTCCTGCTCCCGATCACTGCCCAGTGACCCCTGGGTTAGAGAGAGAGGGGAAATCAGCCAGGGTTCCTGCTCCTGATCACTGCCCAGTGACCCCTGGGTTAGAGAGAGAGGGGAAATCAGCCAGGGTTCCTGCTCCTGATCACTGCCCAGTGACCCCTGGGTTAGAGAGAGGGGGAAATCAGCCAGGGTTCCTGCTCCTGATCACTGCCCAGTGACCCCTCGGTTAGAGAGAGGGGGAAATCAGCCAGGGTTCCTGCTCCTGATCACTGCCCAGTGACCCCTGGGTTAGAGAGAGAGGGGAAATCAGCCAGGGTTCCTGCTCCTGATCACTGCCCAGTAACCCCTGGGTTAGAGAGAGGGGAAATCAGCCAGGGTTCCTGCTCCTGATCACTGCCCAGTAACCCCTGGGTTAGAGAGAGGGGAAATCAGCCAGGGTTCCTGCTCCTGATCACTGCCCAGTGACCCCTGGGTTAGAGAGAGGGGGAAATCAGCCAGGGTTCCTGCTCCTGATCACTGCCCAGTGACCCCTGGGTTAGAGAGAGGGGAAAATCAGCCAGGGTTCCTGCTCCTGATCACTGCCCAGTGACCCCTGGGTTAGAGAGAGGGGAAAATCAGCCAGGGTTCCTGCTCCTGATCACTGCCCAGTAACCCCTGGGTTAGAGAGAGGGGAAATCAGCCAGGGTTCCTGCTCCTGATCACTGCCCAGTGACCCCTGGGTTAGAGAGAGGGGGAAATCAGCCAGGGTTCCTGCTCCTGATCACTGCCCAGTGACCCCTGGGTTAGAGAGAGGGGAAAATCAGCCAGGGTTCCTGCTCCTGATCACTGCCCAGTGACCCCTGGGTTAGAGAGAGGGGAAAATCAGCCAGGGTTCCTGCTCCTGATCACTGCCCAGTGACTCCTGGGTTAGAGAGAGGGGAAATCAGCCAGGGTTCCAGCTCCTGATCACTGCCCAGTGACCCCTGGGTTAGAGAGAGGGGAAAATCAGCCAGGGTTCCTGCTCCTGATCACTGCCCAGTGACCCCTGGGTTAGAGAGAGAGGGGAAATCAGCCAGGGTTCCTGCTCCTGATCACTGCCCAGTGACCCCTGGGTTAGAGAGAGGGAAATCAGCCAGGGTTCCTGCTCCTGATCACTGCCCAGTGACCCCTGGGTTAGAGAGAGAGGGGAAATCAGCCAGGGTTCCTGCTCCTGATCACTGCCCAGTGACCCCTGGGTTAGAGAGAGGGGGAAATCAGCCAGGGTTCCTGCTCCTGATCACTGCCCAGTGACCCCTGGGTTAGAGAGAGAGAGGAAATCAGCCAGGGTTCCTGCTCCTGATCACTGCCCAGTGACCCCTGGGTTAGAGAGAGAGGGGAAATCAGCCAGGGTTCCTGCTCCTGATCACTGCCCAGTGACCCCTGGGTTAGAGAGAGAGGAAATCAGCCAGGGTTCCTGCTCCTGATCACTGCCCAGTGACCCCTGGGTTAGAGAGAGGGGAAATCAGCCAGGGTTCCTGCTCCTGATCACTGCCCAGTGACCCCTGGGTTAGAGAGAGGGGAAAATCAGCCAGGGTTCCTGCTCCTGATCACTGCCCAGTGACCCCTGGGTTAGAGAGAGGGGAAAATCAGCCAGGGTTCCTGCTCCTGATCACTGCCCAGTAACCCCTGGGTTAGAGAGAGGGGAAATCAGCCAGGGTTCCTGCTCCTGATCACTGCCCAGTGACCCCTGGGTTAGAGAGAGGGGGAAATCAGCCAGGGTTCCTGCTCCTGATCACTGCCCAGTGACCCCTGGGTTAGAGAGAGGGGAAAATCAGCCAGGGTTCCTGCTCCTGATCACTGCCCAGTGACCCCTGGGTTAGAGAGAGGGGAAAATCAGCCAGGGTTCCTGCTCCTGATCACTGCCCAGTGACCCCTGGGTTAGAGAGAGGGGAAATCAGCCAGGGTTCCTGCTCCTGATCACTGCCCAGTGACCCCTGGGTTAGAGAGAGGGGAAAATCAGCCAGGGTTCCTGCTCCTGATCACTGCCCAGTGACCCCTGGGTTAGAGAGAGAGGGGAAATCAGCCAGGGTTCCTGCTCCTGATCACTGCCCAGTGACCCCTGGGTTAGAGAGAGGGAAATCAGCCAGGGTTCCTGCTCCTGATCACTGCCCAGTGACCCCTGGGTTAGAGAGAGAGGGGAAATCAGCCAGGGTTCCTGCTCCTGATCACTGCCCAGTGACCCCTGGGTTAGAGAGAGGGGGAAATCAGCCAGGGTTCCTGCTCCTGATCACTGCCCAGTGACCCCTGGGTTAGAGAGAGAGAGGAAATCAGCCAGGGTTCCTGCTCCTGATCACTGCCCAGTGACCCCTGGGTTAGAGAGAGAGGAAATCAGCCAGGGTTCCTGTTCCTGATCACTGCCCAGTGACCCCTGGGTTAGAGAGAGGGGAAATCAGCCAGGGTTCCTGCTCCTGATCACTGCCCAGTGACCCCTGGGTTAGAGAGAGGGGAAAATCAGCCAGGGTTCCTGCTCCTGATCACTGCCCAGTGACCCCTGGGTTAGAGAGAGGGGAAAATCAGCCAGGGTTCCTGCTCCTGATCACTGCCCAGTGACCCCTGGGTTAGAGAGAGGGGAAATCAGCCAGGGTTCCTGCTCCTGATCACTGCCCAGTGACCCCTGGGTTAGAGAGAGGGGAAAATCAGCCAGGGTTCCTGCTCCTGATCACTGCCCAGTGACCCCTGGGTTAGAGAGAGAGGGGAAATCAGCCAGGGTTCCTGCTCCTGATCACTGCCCAGTGACCCCTGGGTTAGAGAGAGGGAAATCAGCCAGGGTTCCTGCTCCTGATCACTGCCCAGTGACCCCTGGGTTAGAGAGAGAGGGGAAATCAGCCAGGGTTCCTGCTCCTGATCACTGCCCAGTGACCCCTGGGTTAGAGAGAGGGGGAAATCAGCCAGGGTTCCTGCTCCTGATCACTGCCCAGTGACCCCTGGGTTAGAGAGAGAGAGGAAATCAGCCAGGGTTCCTGCTCCTGATCACTGCCCAGTGACCCCTGGGTTAGAGAGAGAGGAAATCAGCCAGGGTTCCTGTTCCTGATCACTGCCCAGTGACCCCTGGGTTAGAGAGAGGGGAAATCAGCCAGGGTTCCTGCTCCTGATCACTGCCCAGTGACCCCTGGGTTAGAGAGAGGGGGAAATCAGCCAGGGTTCCTGCTCCTGATCACTGCCCAGTGACCCCTGGGTTAGAGAGAGAGGGGAAATCAGCCAGGGTTCCTGCTCCTGATCACTGCCCAGTGACCCCTGGGTTAGAGAGAGAGGAAATCAGCCAGGGTTCCTGCTCCTGATCACTGCCCAGTGACCCCTGGGTTAGAGAGAGGGGAAATCAGCCAGGGTTCCTGCTCCTGATCACTGCCCAGTGACCCCTGGGTTAGAGAGAGGGGAAATCAGCCAGGGTTCCTGCCCCTGATCACTGCCCAGTGACCCCTGGGTTAGAGAGAGGGGAAATCAGCCAGGGTTCCTGCTCCTGATCACTGCCCAGTGACCCCTGGGTTAGAGAGAGGGGGAAATCAGCCAGGGTTCCTGCTCCTGATCACTGCCCAGTGACCCCTGGGTTAGAGAGAGAGGGGAAATCAGCCAGGGTTCCTGCTCCTGATCACTGCCCAGTGACCCCTGGGTTAGAGAGAGAGGAAATCAGCCAGGGTTCCTGCTCCTGATCACTGCCCAGTGACCCCTGGGTTAGAGAGAGGGGAAATCAGCCAGGGTTCCTGCTCCTGATCACTGCCCAGTGACCCCTGGGTTAGAGAGAGGGGAAAATCAGCCAGGGTTCCTGCTCCTGATCACTGCCCAGTGACCCCTGGGTTAGAGAGAGGGGAAAATCAGCCAGGGTTCCTGCTCCTGATCACTGCCCAGTAACCCCTGGGTTAGAGAGAGGGGAAATCAGCCAGGGTTCCTGCTCCTGATCACTGCCCAGTGACCCCTGGGTTAGAGAGAGGGGGAAATCAGCCAGGGTTCCTGCTCCTGATCACTGCCCAGTGACCCCTGGGTTAGAGAGAGGGGAAAATCAGCCAGGGTTCCTGCTCCTGATCACTGCCCAGTGACCCCTGGGTTAGAGAGAGGGAAATCAGCCAGGGTTACTGCTCCTGATCACTGCCCAGTGACCCCTGGGTTAGAGAGAGGGGAAAATCAGCCAGGGTTCCTGCTCCTGATCACTGCCCAGTGACCCCTGGGTTAGAGAGAGAGGGGAAATCAGCCAGGGTTCCTGCTCCCGATCACTGCCCAGTGACCCCTGGGTTAGAGAGAGAGGGGAAATCAGCCAGGGTTCCTGCTCCTGATCACTGCCCAGTGACCCCTGGGTTAGAGAGAGAGGGGAAATCAGCCAGGGTTCCTGCTCCTGATCACTGCCCAGTGACCCCTGGGTTAGAGAGAGGGGGAAATCAGCCAGGGTTCCTGCTCCTGATCACTGCCCAGTGACCCCTCGGTTAGAGAGAGGGGGAAATCAGCCAGGGTTCCTGCTCCTGATCACTGCCCAGTGACCCCTGGGTTAGAGAGAGAGGGGAAATCAGCCAGGGTTCCTGCTCCTGATCACTGCCCAGTAACCCCTGGGTTAGAGAGAGGGGAAATCAGCCAGGGTTCCTGCTCCTGATCACTGCCCAGTAACCCCTGGGTTAGAGAGAGGGGAAATCAGCCAGGGTTCCTGCTCCTGATCACTGCCCAGTGACCCCTGGGTTAGAGAGAGGGGGAAATCAGCCAGGGTTCCTGCTCCTGATCACTGCCCAGTGACCCCTGGGTTAGAGAGAGGGGAAAATCAGCCAGGGTTCCTGCTCCTGATCACTGCCCAGTGACCCCTGGGTTAGAGAGAGGGGAAAATCAGCCAGGGTTCCTGCTCCTGATCACTGCCCAGTAACCCCTGGGTTAGAGAGAGGGGAAATCAGCCAGGGTTCCTGCTCCTGATCACTGCCCAGTGACCCTGGGGTTAGATTGAGAGGGGAAATCAGCCAGGGTTCCTGCTCCTAGGACATAGAGATAGTATTAGAGATATTTAGGGGGAAATCAGCCAGGGTTCCTGCTCCTGATCACTGCCCAGTGACCCCTGGGTTAGAGAGAGGGGGAAATCAGCCAGGGTTCCTGCTCCTGATCACTGCCCAGTGACCCGGGGGTTATTATGAGGAGAGGGGAAAATCAGCCAGGGTTCCTGCTCCTGATCACTGCCCAGTGACCTCTGGGTTAGAGAGAGGGGAAAATCAGCCAGGGTTCCTGCTCCTGATCACTGCCCAGTGACTCCTGGGTTAGAGAGAGGGGAAATCAGCCAGGGTTCCTGCTCCTGATCACTGCCCAGTGACCCCTGGGTTAGAGAGAGGGGAAAATCAGCCAGGGTTCCTGCTCCTGATCACTGCCCAGTGACCCCTGGGTTAGAGAGAGAGGGGAAATCAGCCAGGGTTCCTGCTCCTGATCACTGCCCAGTGACCCCTGGGTTAGAGAGAGGGGAAATCAGCCAGGGTTCCTGCTCCTGATCACTGCCCAGTGACCCCTGGGTTAGAGAGAGAGGGGAAATCAGCCAGGGTTCCTGCTCCTGATCACTGCCCAGTGACCCCTGGGTTAGAGAGAGAGGGGAAATCAGCCAGGGTTCCTGCTCCTGATCACTGCCCAGTGACCCCTGGGTTAGAGAGAGAGGGAAATCAGCCAGGGTTCCTGCTCCTGATCACTGCCCAGTGACCCCTGGGTTAGAGAGAGGGGAAATCAGCCAGGGTTCCTGCTCCTGATCACTGCCCAGTGACCCCTGGGTGGAGAGAGAGAGGGAAATCAGCCAGGGTTCCTGCTCCTGATCACTGCCCAGTGACCCCTGGGTTAGAGAGAGGGGAAATCAGCCAGGGTTCCTGCTCCTGATCACTGCCCAGTGACCCCTGGGTTAGAGAGAGGGGAAATCAGCCAGGGTTCCTGCTCCTGATCACTGCCCAGTGACCCCTGGGTTAGAGAGAGGGGAAATCAGCCAGGGTTCCTGCTCCTGATCACTGCCCAGTGACCCCTGGGTTAGAGAGAGGGGAAAATCAGCCAGGGTTCCTGCTCCTGATCACTGCCCAGTGACCCCTGGGTTAGAGAGAGGGGAAATCAGCCAGGGTTCCTGCTCCTGATCACTGCCCAGTGACCCCTGGGTTAGAGAGAGGGGAAATCAGCCAGGGTTCCTGCTCCTGATCACTGCCCAGTGACCCCTGGGTTAGAGAGAGGGGAAAATCAGCCAGGGTTCCTGCTCCTGATCACTGCCCAGTGACCCCTGGGTTAGAGAGAGGGGAAATCAGCCAGGGTTCCTGCTCCTGATCACTGCCCAGTGACCCCTGGGTTAGAGAGAGGGAAATCAGCCAGGGTTCCTGCTCCTGATCACTGCCCAGTGACCCCTGGGTTAGAGAGAGAGGGGAAATCAGCCAGGGTTCCTGCTCCTGATCACTGCCCAGTGACCCCTGGGTTAGAGAGAGGGGGAAATCAGCCAGGGTTCCTGCTCCTGATCACTGCCCAGTGACCCCTGGGTTAGAGAGAGAGAGGAAATCAGCCAGGGTTCCTGCTCCTGATCACTGCCCAGTGACCCCTGGGTTAGAGAGAGAGGAAATCAGCCAGGGTTCCTGTTCCTGATCACTGCCCAGTGACCCCTGGGTTAGAGAGAGGGGAAATCAGCCAGGGTTCCTGCTCCTGATCACTGCCCAGTGACCCCTGGGTTAGAGAGAGGGGAAAATCAGCCAGGGTTCCTGCTCCTGATCACTGCCCAGTGACCCCTGGGTTAGAGAGAGGGGAAAATCAGCCAGGGTTCCTGCTCCTGATCACTGCCCAGTGACCCCTGGGTTAGAGAGAGGGGAAATCAGCCAGGGTTCCTGCTCCTGATCACTGCCCAGTGACCCCTGGGTTAGAGAGAGGGGAAAATCAGCCAGGGTTCCTGCTCCTGATCACTGCCCAGTGACCCCTGGGTTAGAGAGAGAGGGGAAATCAGCCAGGGTTCCTGCTCCTGATCACTGCCCAGTGACCCCTGGGTTAGAGAGAGGGAAATCAGCCAGGGTTCCTGCTCCTGATCACTGCCCAGTGACCCCTGGGTTAGAGAGAGAGGGGAAATCAGCCAGGGTTCCTGCTCCTGATCACTGCCCAGTGACCCCTGGGTTAGAGAGAGGGGGAAATCAGCCAGGGTTCCTGCTCCTGATCACTGCCCAGTGACCCCTGGGTTAGAGAGAGAGAGGAAATCAGCCAGGGTTCCTGCTCCTGATCACTGCCCAGTGACCCCTGGGTTAGAGAGAGAGGAAATCAGCCAGGGTTCCTGTTCCTGATCACTGCCCAGTGACCCCTGGGTTAGAGAGAGGGGAAATCAGCCAGGGTTCCTGCTCCTGATCACTGCCCAGTGACCCCTGGGTTAGAGAGAGGGGGAAATCAGCCAGGGTTCCTGCTCCTGATCACTGCCCAGTGACCCCTGGGTTAGAGAGAGAGGGGAAATCAGCCAGGGTTCCTGCTCCTGATCACTGCCCAGTGACCCCTGGGTTAGAGAGAGAGGAAATCAGCCAGGGTTCCTGCTCCTGATCACTGCCCAGTGACCCCTGGGTTAGAGAGAGGGGAAATCAGCCAGGGTTCCTGCTCCTGATCACTGCCCAGTGACCCCTGGGTTAGAGAGAGGGGAAATCAGCCAGGGTTCCTGCCCCTGATCACTGCCCAGTGACCCCTGGGTTAGAGAGAGGGGAAATCAGCCAGGGTTCCTGCTCCTGATCACTGCCCAGTGACCCCTGGGTTAGAGAGAGGGGGAAATCAGCCAGGGTTCCTGCTCCTGATCACTGCCCAGTGACCCCTGGGTTAGAGAGAGAGGGGAAATCAGCCAGGGTTCCTGCTCCTGATCACTGCCCAGTGACCCCTGGGTTAGAGAGAGAGGAAATCAGCCAGGGTTCCTGCTCCTGATCACTGCCCAGTGACCCCTGGGTTAGAGAGAGGGGAAATCAGCCAGGGTTCCTGCTCCTGATCACTGCCCAGTGACCCCTGGGTTAGAGAGAGGGGAAAATCAGCCAGGGTTCCTGCTCCTGATCACTGCCCAGTGACCCCTGGGTTAGAGAGAGGGGAAAATCAGCCAGGGTTCCTGCTCCTGATCACTGCCCAGTAACCCCTGGGTTAGAGAGAGGGGAAATCAGCCAGGGTTCCTGCTCCTGATCACTGCCCAGTGACCCCTGGGTTAGAGAGAGGGGGAAATCAGCCAGGGTTCCTGCTCCTGATCACTGCCCAGTGACCCCTGGGTTAGAGAGAGGGGAAAATCAGCCAGGGTTCCTGCTCCTGATCACTGCCCAGTGACCCCTGGGTTAGAGAGAGGGGAAATCAGCCAGGGTTCCTGCTCCTGATCACTGCCCAGTGACCCCTGGGTTAGAGAGAGGGGAAAATCAGCCAGGGTTCCTGCTCCTGATCACTGCCCAGTGACCCCTGGGTTAGAGAGAGAGGGGAAATCAGCCAGGGTTCCTGCTCCTGATCACTGCCCAGTGACCCCTGGGTTAGAGAGAGGGAAATCAGCCAGGGTTCCTGCTCCTGATCACTGCCCAGTGACCCCTGGGTTAGAGAGAGAGGGGAAATCAGCCAGGGTTCCTGCTCCTGATCACTGCCCAGTGACCCCTGGGTTAGAGAGAGGGGGAAATCAGCCAGGGTTCCTGCTCCTGATCACTGCCCAGTGACCCCTGGGTTAGAGAGAGAGAGGAAATCAGCCAGGGTTCCTGCTCCTGATCACTGCCCAGTGACCCCTGGGTTAGAGAGAGAGGGGAAATCAGCCAGGGTTCCTGCTCCTGATCACTGCCCAGTGACCCCTGGGTTAGAGAGAGAGGAAATCAGCCAGGGTTCCTGCTCCTGATCACTGCCCAGTGACCCCTGGGTTAGAGAGAGGGGAAATCAGCCAGGGTTCCTGCTCCTGATCACTGCCCAGTGACCCCTGGGTTAGAGAGAGGGGAAAATCAGCCAGGGTTCCTGCTCCTGATCACTGCCCAGTGACCCCTGGGTTAGAGAGAGGGGAAAATCAGCCAGGGTTCCTGCTCCTGATCACTGCCCAGTAACCCCTGGGTTAGAGAGAGGGGAAATCAGCCAGGGTTCCTGCTCCTGATCACTGCCCAGTGACCCCTGGGTTAGAGAGAGGGGGAAATCAGCCAGGGTTCCTGCTCCTGATCACTGCCCAGTGACCCCTGGGTTAGAGAGAGGGGAAAATCAGCCAGGGTTCCTGCTCCTGATCACTGCCCAGTGACCCCTGGGTTAGAGAGAGGGGAAAATCAGCCAGGGTTCCTGCTCCTGATCACTGCCCAGTGACCCCTGGGTTAGAGAGAGGGGAAAATCAGCCAGGGATCCTGCTCCTGATCACTGCCCAGTGACCCCTGGGTTAGAGAGAGAGGGGAAATCAGCCAGGGTTCCTGCTCCTGATCACTGCCCAGTGACCCCTGGGTTAGAGAGAGGGAAATCAGCCAGGGTTCCTGCTCCTGATCACTGCCCAGTGACCCCTGGGTTAGAGAGAGAGGGGAAATCAGCCAGGGTTCCTGCTCCTGATCACTGCCCAGTGACCCCTGGGTTAGAGAGAGGGGGAAATCAGCCAGGGTTCCTGCTCCTGATCACTGCCCAGTGACCCCTGGGTTAGAGAGAGAGAGGAAATCAGCCAGGGTTCCTGCTCCTGATCACTGCCCAGTGACCCCTGGGTTAGAGAGAGAGGAAATCAGCCAGGGTTCCTGTTCCTGATCACTGCCCAGTGACCCCTGGGTTAGAGAGAGGGGAAATCAGCCAGGGTTCCTGCTCCTGATCACTGCCCAGTGACCCCTGGGTTAGAGAGAGGGGAAAATCAGCCAGGGTTCCTGCTCCTGATCACTGCCCAGTGACCCCTGGGTTAGAGAGAGGGGAAAATCAGCCAGGGTTCCTGCTCCTGATCACTGCCCAGTGACCCCTGGGTTAGAGAGAGGGGAAATCAGCCAGGGTTCCTGCTCCTGATCACTGCCCAGTGACCCCTGGGTTAGAGAGAGGGGAAAATCAGCCAGGGTTCCTGCTCCTGATCACTGCCCAGTGACCCCTGGGTTAGAGAGAGAGGGGAAATCAGCCAGGGTTCCTGCTCCTGATCACTGCCCAGTGACCCCTGGGTTAGAGAGAGGGAAATCAGCCAGGGTTCCTGCTCCTGATCACTGCCCAGTGACCCCTGGGTTAGAGAGAGAGGGGAAATCAGCCAGGGTTCCTGCTCCTGATCACTGCCCAGTGACCCCTGGGTTAGAGAGAGGGGGAAATCAGCCAGGGTTCCTGCTCCTGATCACTGCCCAGTGACCCCTGGGTTAGAGAGAGAGAGGAAATCAGCCAGGGTTCCTGCTCCTGATCACTGCCCAGTGACCCCTGGGTTAGAGAGAGAGGAAATCAGCCAGGGTTCCTGTTCCTGATCACTGCCCAGTGACCCCTGGGTTAGAGAGAGGGGAAATCAGCCAGGGTTCCTGCTCCTGATCACTGCCCAGTGACCCCTGGGTTAGAGAGAGGGGGAAATCAGCCAGGGTTCCTGCTCCTGATCACTGCCCAGTGACCCCTGGGTTAGAGAGAGAGGGGAAATCAGCCAGGGTTCCTGCTCCTGATCACTGCCCAGTGACCCCTGGGTTAGAGAGAGAGGAAATCAGCCAGGGTTCCTGCTCCTGATCACTGCCCAGTGACCCCTGGGTTAGAGAGAGGGGAAATCAGCCAGGGTTCCTGCTCCTGATCACTGCCCAGTGACCCCTGGGTTAGAGAGAGGGGAAATCAGCCAGGGTTCCTGCCCCTGATCACTGCCCAGTGACCCCTGGGTTAGAGAGAGGGGAAATCAGCCAGGGTTCCTGCTCCTGATCACTGCCCAGTGACCCCTGGGTTAGAGAGAGGGGGAAATCAGCCAGGGTTCCTGCTCCTGATCACTGCCCAGTGACCCCTGGGTTAGAGAGAGAGGGGAAATCAGCCAGGGTTCCTGCTCCTGATCACTGCCCAGTGACCCCTGGGTTAGAGAGAGAGGAAATCAGCCAGGGTTCCTGCTCCTGATCACTGCCCAGTGACCCCTGGGTTAGAGAGAGGGGAAATCAGCCAGGGTTCCACGTCTGTATCTCAATCTCTATTCCATATCTCTGTAACCCCCTCCAAACCCCTACACCCCTCCCTATCTCTGTAACCCCCTCCAGTCCCCACAACCCCCCGAGATGTCTGCACCCCTCTAATTCTGCCCCCCTGACCATCCCTGATTATAATCGCTCCACCATCGGTGGCCGTGCCTTCTGTTGCCTGAGCCCCGAGCTCTGGAACTCCCTCCCTAAACCTCTCCGCCTCTCTCTCTCTCCTCCTTTAATGCACCGTGCTTTGTGAGCAAGGTACATCACGCAAGGAAGAAACATTGAAGATTAATCAGAAAGGCTGCACTCTCCTCCAGTGCAGTGAGAATATATGGCTTGGTATCGGGATTATGTTAAAATCATTACACGCCGGTTGATTACAAAACTCCGCAGTTTGATCAATGGCCTGTTGATCTGTTGCAGGACTTATGATCAGCAGACATGTTAATCCGTTGATCTATCAGTGATTCACGCAGAATGTTAAAAATCACTCATTGTGCACGAACTAATGAACTCGAACCTTTCCCTGGCAACTAATCAATCGGATTCTCTAATTAACTCTTGTTTCTGTTGCTACGCACTGTGAGGCAGGTTACACAGCCCAGGCAGGAATGAATTGTTCCTTTATCTGCTGTGTCCTGTACGAGATGATGACGTGATCCAACATCGCCTCCAGTGCGCCAGTGCAGCCTTCGGTCGCCTGAGGAAAAGAGTGTTTGAAGACCAGGCCCCTCAAATCCACCACCCAGCTCATGGTCTACAGGGCTGTAGTGATACCCACCCTCCTGTGTGTCTCAGAGACACGGACCATGTACAGTAGGTACCTCACCCCCAGCTCATGGTCTACAGGGCTGTAGTGATACCCGCCCTCCTGTGTGTCTCAGAGACACGGACCATGTACAGTAGGTACCTCACCCCCAGCTCATGGTCTACAGGGCTGTAGTGATACCCGCCCTCCTGTATGGCTCAGAGACATGGACCATGTACAGTAGGTACCTCACCCCCAGCTCATGGTCTACAGGGCTGTAGTGATACCCGCCCTCCTGTATGGCTCAGAGACACGGACCGTGTACAGTAGACACCTCAAGGCGCTGGAGAAATACCACCAACGCTGTCTCCGCAAGATCCTGCAAATCCCCCGGGAGGACAGACGCACCAACGTTAGCGTCCTCGACCAGGCCCAACATCCCCAGCATCGAAGCACTGACCACACTCGACCAGCTCCGCCGGGCAGAGCACACATTGTCCGCATGTCCCCCCCCAGACACGAGACTCCCAAAGCAAGCGCTCTACTCGGAACTCCTTCACGGGCAAACGAGCCAAAGGTGGGCAGAGGAAACGTTACAAGGGACCACCCTCAAAGCCTCCCTGATAAAGTGCAACATCCCCACCGACACCTGGGAGTCCCTGGGCCCAAAGACCAGTCCGCCCCAAGTGGAGGAAGTGCATCCGGGAGGGGCGCTGAGCACCTCGAGTCTCGTCGCCGAGAGCGTGCAGAAAGCAAGCGCAGGCAGCGGAAGGAGCGTGCGGCAAACCAGTCCCACCCTCCCCTTCCCTCAACCACTGTCTGTCCCACCTGTGACAGGGACTGTGGCTCCCGTATTGGGCTGTTCAGCCACCTAAGGACTCGTGGTTAGAGTGGAGGCAAGTCTTCCTTGATTCCAAGGGACTGCCTACGATGATGATGATGTTGTGGCGGTGTTTGTTGATTTAACGACCTGCCGGGAAACTCGCCGATCGGGGAGCGATTGTCTTGCCTAATGACCTGGCGATCCGCCAATCACCTTCAGCCAGAGTCGATAGTGGATTACTGACTCTGGCCGATCGATCACAAGGAGATGGGACCCGGGAGGGACCCGCATCAAATTCTCCTCAACCTTGTCAAGTGTCATCTCGGGCCAAGTTACTGAAGCTTTGTGATGATTATAGATTCGCACAGCTTCCCGTAACCACTTTCGTCCGGCCGAGACCTCATTAACCTCTTCTTGTCCGGTGCACTCCCTCCACTTAGGGCGGACTGGTCTCTGGGCCCAGGGACTCCCAGGTGTCGGTGGGGATGTTGCACTTTATCAGGGAGGCTTTGAGGGTGGTCCCTTGTAACGTTTCCTCTGCCCACCTTTGGCCCGTTTGCCCGTGAAGGAGTTCCGAGTAGAGCGCTTGGCTTTGGGGAGTCTCGTGTCTGGGGGACATGCGGACAATGTGGCCCTGCCCAGCGGAGCTGGTCGAGTGTGGTCAGTGCTTCGATGCTGGGGATGTTGGGCCTGGTCGAGGACGCTAACGTTGGTGCGTCTGTCCTCCCGGGGGATTTGCAGGATCTCGCGGAGACAGCGTTGGTGGTATTTCTCCAGCGACTTGAGGTGTCTACTGTACATGGTCCATGTCTCTGAGCCATACAGGAGGGCGGGTATCACTCCAGCCCTGTAGACCATGAGCTGGGGGTGAGGTACCTACTGTACACGGTCCATGTCTCTGAGCCACACAGGAGGGCGGGTATCACTACAGCCCTGTAGACCATGAGCTGGGGGTGAGGTACCTACTGTACACGGTCCCTGTCTCTGAGCCATACAGGAGGGCGGGTATTACTACAGCCCTGTAGACCATGAGCTGGGGGTGAGGTACCTACTGTACATGGTCCGTGTCTCTGAGCCATACAGGAGGGTGGGTATCACTACAGCCCTGTAGACCATGAGCTGGGGGTGAGGTACCTACTGTACATGGTCCATGTCTCTGAGCCATACAGGAGGGCGGGTATCACTACAGCCCTGTAGACCATGAGCTGGGGGTGAGGTACCTACTGTACATGGTCCATGTCTCTGAGACACACAGGAGGGCGGGTATTACTACAGCCCTGTAGACCATGAGCTGGGGGTGAGGTACCTACTGTACATGGTCCATGTCTCTGAGACACACAGGAGGGCGGGTATCACTACAGCCCTGTAGACCATGAGCTGGGGGTGAGGTACCTACTGTACACGGTCCATGTCTCTGAGCCATACAGGAGGGCGGGTATCACTACAGCCCTGTAGACCATGAGCTGGGGGTGAGGTACCTACTGTACACGGTCCATGTCTCTGAGCTATACAGGAGGGCGGGTATTACTACAGCCCTGTAGACCATGAGCTGGGGGTGAGGTACCTACTGTACACGGTCCATGTCTCTGAGCCATACAGGAGGGCGGGTATCACTACAGCCCTGTAGACCATGAGCTGGGGGTGAGGTACCTACTGTACACGGTCCCTGTCTCTGAGCCATACAGGAGGGCGGGTATTACTACAGCCCTGTAGACCATGAGCTGGGGGTGAGGTACCTACTGTACATGGTCCGTGTCTCTGAGCCATACAGGAGGGTGGGTATCACTACAGCCCTGTAGACCATGAGCTGGGGGTGAGGTACCTACTGTACATGGTCCATGTCTCTGAGCCATACAGGAGGGCGGGTATCACTACAGCCCTGTAGACCATGAGCTGGGGGTGAGGTACCTACTGTACATGGTCCATGTCTCTGAGACACACAGGAAGGCGGGTATTACTACAGCCCTGTAGACCATGAGCTGGGGGTGAGGTACCTACTGTACATGGTCCATGTCTCTGAGACACACAGGAGGGCGGGTATCACTACAGCCCTGTAGACCATGAGCTGGGGGTGAGGTACCTACTGTACACGGTCCATGTCTCTGAGCCATACAGGAGGGTGGGTATCACTACAGCCCTGTAGACCATGAGCTGGGGGTGAGGTACCTACTGTACATGGTCCGTGTCTCTGAGCTATACAGGAGGGCGGGTATCACTACAGCCCTGTAGACCATGAGCTGGGGGTGAGATACCTACTGTACATGGTCCATGTCTCTGAGCCATACAGGAGGGCGGGTATCACTACAGCCCTGTAGACCATGAGCTGGGGGTGAGGTACCTACTGTACATGGTCCATGTCTCTGAGCCATACAGGAGGGCGGGTATCACTACAGCCCTGTAGACCATGTTCTGGGGGTGAGGTACCTACTGTACATGGTCCATGTCTCTGAGCTATACAGGAGGGCGGGTATCACTACAGCCCTGTAGACCATGAGCTGGGGGTGAGGTACCTACTGTACATGGTCCATGTCTCTCAGCCACACAGGAGGGCGGGTATCACTACAGCCCTGTAGACCATGAGCTGGGGGTGAGGTACCTACTGTACATGGTCCATGTCTCTGAGCCACACAGGAGGGCGGGTATCACTACAGCCCTGTAGACCATGAGCTGGGGGTGAGGTACCTACTGTACATGGTCCATGTCTCTGAGACACACAGGAGGGCGGGTATCACTACAGCCCTGTAGACCATGAGCTGGGGGTGAGGTACCTACTGTACACGGTCCATGTCTCTGAGCCATACAGGAGGGCGGGTATCACTACAGCCCTGTAGACCATGAGCTGGGGGTGAGGTACCTACTGTACATGGTCCGTGTCACTGAGCCATACAGGAGGGCGGGTATCACTACAGCCCTGTAGACCATGAGCTGGGGGTGAGGTACCTACTGTACATGGTCCATGTCTCTGAGCTATACAGGAGGGCGGGTATCACTACAGCCCTGTAGACCATGAGCTGGGGGTGAGGTACCTACTGTACACGGTCCATGTCTCTGAGCCATACAGGAGGGCGGGTATCACTACAGCCCTGTAGACCATGAGCTGGGGGTGAGGTACCTACTGTACATGGTCCGTGTCACTGAGCCATACAGGAGGGCGGGTATCACTACAGCCCTGTAGACCATGAGCTGGGGGTGAGGTACCTACTGTACATGGTCCATGTCTCTGAGCTATACAGGAGGGCGGGTATCACTACAGCCCTGTAGACCATGAGCTGGGGGTGAGGTACCTACTGTACACGGTCCATGTCTCTGAGCCATACAGGAGGGCGACACAATGCTCGAGCTCGCAGCCACATGGAAGGCCACGCGAGATGGGAAACGTTTTGTTTTTCCGCAGCGAGTGGTTAGGATCTGGACCACGCTGCCTGAGAGGGCGGTGGAGGTCGACTCAATCGTGGCTTTCAAAAGAAGAGTTGGATAAGTCCCTGAAGGGGAAACAGTTTTACCGGGCTGTGGGGAGAGGGCAGGGGGAGTGGGATTGGCCGAGGTGCTCTCTCGGAGAGCCAGAGGGGGTTTGAGGGGCCGAAGGGCCTCCTTCTGTGCTGTACCCATTCTGTGATGCTATAACTGGCACAACGGAAGTTGGGGTTACAGGGCGTTAGGAACAGGAGGGGGCCGTTCAGCCCCTCGGGCCCGCTCCACCATTCAATCAGATGGACACTGCAAATGGCCGCCGGCGTGGGGCAGATGGACAAATTTGGAGTGAGGGACACTGCAAATGGCCGCCGGCGTGGGACAGATGCACCAGTTGGAGAGAGGGACACTGCAAATGGCCGCTGGTGTGGGACAGATGGACCAGTTGGTGAGGGACACTGCAAATGGCCGCTGGTGTGGGACAGACGGACCAGTAGGAGAGAGGGACACTGCAAATGGCCGCCTGCATGGGAGAGATGGACCAGTTGGAGAGAGGGACACTGCAAATGGCCGTCGACATGGGACAGATGGACCAGTTGGAGTGAGGGACACTGCAAATGGCAGCCAGCGTAGGACAGACGGACCAGTTGGAGAGGGACACTGCAAATGGCCGCTGGTGTGGGACAGATGGACCAGTTGGAGTGAGGGACACTGCAAATGGCCGCTGGTGTGGGACAGATGGAACAGTTGGAGTGAGGGACACTGCAAATGGCCGCTGGTGTGGGACAGATGGAACAGTTGGAGTGAGGGACACTGCAAATGGCCGCTGGTGTGGGACAGATGGACCAGTTGGAGTGAGGGACACTGCAAATGGCTGCTGGTGTGGGACAGATGGACCAGTTGGAGTGAGGGACACTGCAAATGGCCACTGGTGTGGGACAGATGGACCAGTTGGAGAGGGACACTGCAAATGGCCACTGGTGTGGGACAGATGGACCAGTTGGAGTGAGAGACCTGTCCTGGTGTGACCAGAACTTGGAGTCTCTGATCCAGGAGGGAGAAGGTTTGAACGATTGCTCCCAGCACACCTCAAGGTCAGCCCTGGCTCCTGTTCGACACGTCAGTCGGGAATAAATCCCCAGCCGGCTGACCTGACAGCAGCAGAGCATTAACTGGCAGGAGCATCGACCGAGAGTGAAGCAAAGCTCGAAGAGACGGGGTTTATTAATATCACCCGTCACATCGGCCTCCAGCCAGTGCATCAGTTCAAGGGCTGAGGGAGCCCCGCACTGTCGGAGGGGCAGTACTGAGGGAGTGCCGCACTGTCGGAGGGGCAGTACTGAGGGAGCCCCGCACTGTCGGAGGGGCGGTACTGAGGGAGTGCCGCACTGCGCTGTCGGAGGGGCGGTACTGAGGGAGTGCCGCACTGTCGGAGGGGCAGTACTGAGGGAGCCCTGCGCTGTCGGAGGGGCAGTACTGAGGGAGTGCCGCACTGTCGGAGGGGCAGTACTGAGGGAGCGCCGCACTGTCGGAGGGGCGGTACTGAGGGAGCGCCGCACTGTCGGAGGGGCAATACTGAGGGAGTGCCGCACTGTCGGAGGGGCGGTACTGAGGGAGCGCCGCACTGTCGGAGGGGCAGTACTGAGGGAGAGCCGCACTGTCGGAGGGGCAATACTGAGGGAGTGCCGCACTGTCGGAGGGGCAGTACTGAGGGAGTGCCGCACTGTCGGAGGGGCAGTACTGAGGGAGCCCCGCACTGTCGGAGGGGCGGTACTGAGGGAGTGCCGCACTGTCGGAGGGGCAGTACTGAGGGAGCCCTGCGCTGTCGGAGGGGCGGTACTGAGGGAGCGCCGCACTGTCGGAGGGGCAGTACTGAGGGAGTGCCGCACTGTCGGAGGGGCAGTACTGAGGGAGCGCCGCACTGTCGGAGGGGCGGTACTGAGGGAGCGCCGCACTGTCGGAGGGGCAATACTGAGGGAGTGCCGCACTGTCGGAGGGGCGGTACTGAGGGAGCGCCGCACTGTCGGAGGGGCAGTACTGAGGGAGCGCCGCACTGTCGGAGGGGCAGTACTGAGGGAGTGCCGCACTGTCGGAGGGGCGGTACTGAGGGAGCGCCGCACTGTCGGAGGGGCAATACTGAGGGAGTGCCGCACTGTCGGAGGGGCGGTACTGAGGGAGCGCCGCACTGTCGGAGGGGCAGTACTGAGGGAGCCCCGCACTGTCGGAGGGGCAGTACTGAGGGAGTGCCGCACTGTCGGAGGGGCGGTTTTTCGGGATCAGTCTGCCCTCTCAGGTGAGATGTAAAAGATCGCGGGGGTACAGTCCGTCACCTTGGACCGGCCAGCGGTCGCTCGTCCTTCATCCAGGAGATCGAAGCCTTCGGAGACGACTGGGGTTTACACTCCAGGAGGAGATCCTGAGCGACACACACGAGGGTCTCACTCTCCACCGGAGACACGTTAAAGTTCGGAGCAGAGGCTGTGAAAAGATTCACCAAATTAGTCTACACTCGTTTCAACCGGGGTACAGTCCCACACACACTGACTCTCACTGGGGTACAGTCCCACACACACTGACTCTCACTGGGGTACAGTCACACACACACTGACTCTCACTGGGGTACAGTCCCACACACACTGACTCTCACTGGAGTACGGGTCCCACATACACTGACTCTCACTGGGGTACAGTCCCACACACACTGACTCTCACTGGGGTACAGTCCCACACACACTGACTCTCACTGGGGTACAGTCCCACATACACTGACTCTCACTGGGGTACGGGTCCCACACACACTGACTCTCACTGGGGTACAGTCCCACACACACTGACTCTCACTGGGGTACAGTCCCACACACACTGACTCTCACTGGGGTACAGTCCCACACACACTGACTCTCACTGGGGTACAGTCCCACACACACTGACTCTCACTGGGGTACAGTCCCACACACACTGACTCTCACTGGGGTACAGTCCCACACACACTGACTCTCACTGGGGTACAGTCCCACACACACTGACTCTCACTGGTGTACAGTCCCACACACACTGACTCTCACTGGGGTACGGGTCCCACACACACTGACTCTCACTGGGGTACAGTCCCACACACACTGACTCTCACTGGGGTACAGTCCCACACACACTGACTCTCACTGGTGTACAGTCCCACACACACTGACTCTCACTGGGGTACAGTCCCACACACACTGACTCTCACTGGGGTACAGTCCCACACACACTGACTCTCACTGGGGTACAGTCCCACATACACTGACTCTCACTGGGGTACGGGTCCCACACACACTGACTCTCACTGGGGTACAGTCCCACACACACTGACTCTCACTGGGGTACAGTCCCACACACACTGACTCTCACTGGGGTACAGTCCCACACACACTGACTCTCACTGGGGTACAGTCCCACACACACTGACTCTCACTGGGGTACGGGTCCCACATACACTGACTCTCACTGGGGTACAGTCCCACACACACTGACTCTCACTGGGGTACAGTCCCACACACACTGACTCTCACTGGGGTACAGTCCCACATACACTGACTCTCACTGGGGTACGGGTCCCACACACACTGACTCTCACTGGGGTACAGTCCCACATACACTGACTCTCACTGGGGTACGGGTCCCACACACACTGACTCTCACTGGGGTACAGTCCAACACACACTGACTCTCACTGGGGTACAGTCCCACACACACTGACACTCACTGGGGTACGGGTCCCACACACACTGACTCTCACTGGGGTACAGTCCCACACACACTGACACTCACTGGGGTACAGTCCCACACACACTGACTCTCACTGGGGTACAGTCCCACACACACTGACTCTCACTGGGGTACAGTCCCACACACACTGACTCTCACTGGGGTACGGGTCCCACACACACTGACTCTCACTGGGGTACGGGTCCCACACACACTGACTCTCACTGGGGTACAGTCCCACACACACTGACCCTCACTGGGGTACGGGTCCCACACACACCGACTCTCACTGGGGTACAGTCCCACACACACTGACTCTCACTGGGGTACAGTCCCACACACACTGACTCTCACTGGGGTACGGGTCCCACACACACTGACCCTCACTGGGGTACAGTCCCACACACACTGACTCTCACTGGGGTACAGTCCCACACACACTGACTCTCACTGGGGTACAGTCCCACACACACTGACTCTCACTGGGGTACGGGTCCCACACACACTGACTCTCACTGGGGTACGGGTCCCACACACACTGACTCTCACTGGGGTACGGGTCCCACACACACTGACTCTCACTGGGGTACAGTCCCACACACACTGACTCTCACTGGGGTACAGTCCCACACACACTGACTCTCACTGGGGTACAGTCCCACACACACTGACTCTCACTGGGGTACAGTCCCACATACACTGACTCTCACTGGGGTACAGTCCCACACACACTGACTCTCACTGGGGTACAGTCCCACACACACTGACTCTCACTGGGGTACAGTCCCACACACACTGACTCTCACTGGGGTACAGTCCCACACACACTGACTCTCACTGGGGTACAGTCCCACACACACTGACTCTCACTGGGGTACAGTCCCACACACACTGACTCACTGGGGTACAGTCCCACACACACTGACTCTCACTGGGGTACAGTCCCACACACACTGACTCTCACTGGGGTACAGTCCCACACACACTGACTCACTGGGGTACAGTCCCACACACACTGACTCTCACTGGGGTACAGTCCCACACACACTGACTCTCACTGGGGTACAGTCCCACTCACACTGACTCACTGGGGTACAGTCCCACACACACTGACTCTCACTGGGGTACAGTCCCACACACACTGACTCTCACTGGGGTACAGTCCCACACACACTGACTCTCACTGGGGTACAGTCCCACACACACTGACTCTCACTGGGGTACAGTCCCACACACACTGACTCTCACTGGGGTACAGTCCCACACACACTGACTCACTGGTGTACAGTCCCACACACACTGACTCTCACTGGGGTACAGTCCCACACACACTGACTCTCACTGGGGTACAGTCCCACACACACTGACTCACTGGGGTACAGTCCCACACACACTGACTCTCACTGGGGTACAGTCCCACACACACTGACTCTCACTGGGGTACAGTCCCACTCACACTGACTCACTGGGGTACAGTCCCACACACACTGACTCTCACTGGGGTACAGTCCCACACACACTGACTCTCACTGGGGTACGGGTCCCACACACACTGACTCTCACTGGGGTACAGTCCCACACACACTGACTCTCACTGGGGTACAGTCCCACACACACTGACTCTCACTGGGGTACAGTCCCACACACACTGACTCACTGGGGTACAGTCCCACACACACTGACTCTCACTGGGGTACAGTCCCACTCACACTGACTCACTGGGGTACAGTCCCACACACACTGACTCTCACTGGGGTACAGTCCCACACACACTGACTCTCACTGGGGTACAGTCCCACACACACTGACTCACTGGGGTACAGTCCCACACACACTGACTCTCACTGGGGTACAGTCCCACACACACTGACTCTCACTGGGGTACAGTCCCACACACACTGACTCACTGAGGTACAGTCCCACACACACTGACTCTCACTGGGGTACAGTCCCACACACACTGACTCTCACTGGGGTACAGTCCCACTCACACTGACTCACTGGGGTACAGTCCCACACACACTGACTCTCACTGGGGTACAGTCCCACACACACTGACTCTCACTGGGGTACGGGTCCCACACACACTGACTCTCACTGGGGTACAGTCCCACACACACTGACTCTCACTGGGGTACAGTCCCACACACACTGACTCTCACTGGGGTACAGTCCAACACACACTGACTCTCACTGGGGTACAGTCCCACACACACTGACTCTCACTGGGGTACAGTCCCACACACACTGACTCTCACTGGGGTATAGGTCCCACACACACTGACTCTCACTGGGGTACAGTCCCACACACACTGACTCTCACTGGGGTACGGGTCCCACACACACTGACTCTCACTGGGGTACGGGTCCCACACACACTGACTCTCACTGGGGTACGGGTCCCACACACACTGACTCTCACTGGGGTACAGTCCCACACACACTGACTCTCACTGGGGTACAGTCCCACACACACTGACTCTCACTGGGGTACAGTCCCACACACACTGACTCTCACTGGGGTACAGTCCCACATACACTGACTCTCACTGGGGTACAGTCCCACACACACTGACTCTCACTGGGGTACAGTCCCACACACACTGACTCTCACTGGGGTACAGTCCCACACACACTGACTCTCACTGGGGTACAGTCCCACACACACTGACTCTCACTGGGGTACAGTCCCACACACACTGACTCTCACTGGGGTACAGTCCCACACACACTGACTCACTGGGGTACAGTCCCACACACACTGACTCTCACTGGGGTACAGTCCCACACACACTGACTCTCACTGGGGTACAGTCCCACACACACTGACTCACTGGGGTACAGTCCCACACACACTGACTCTCACTGGGGTACAGTCCCACACACACTGACTCTCACTGGGGTACAGTCCCACTCACACTGACTCACTGGGGTACAGTCCCACACACACTGACTCTCACTGGGGTACAGTCCCACACACACTGACTCTCACTGGGGTACAGTCCCACACACACTGACTCTCACTGGGGTACAGTCCCACACACACTGACTCTCACTGGGGTACAGTCCCACACACACTGACTCTCACTGGGGTACAGTCCCACACACACTGACTCTCACTGGGGTACAGTCCCACACACACTGACTCACTGGTGTACAGTCCCACACACACTGACTCTCACTGGGGTACAGTCCCACACACACTGACTCTCACTGGGGTACAGTCCCACACACACTGACTCACTGGGGTACAGTCCCACACACACTGACTCTCACTGGGGTACAGTCCCACTCACACTGACTCACTGGGGTACAGTCCCACACACACTGACTCTCACTGGGGTACAGTCCCACACACACTGACTCTCACTGGGGTACGGGTCCCACACACACTGACTCTCACTGGGGTACAGTCCCACACACACTGACTCTCACTGGGGTACAGTCCCACACACACTGACTCTCACTGGGGTACAGTCCCACACACACTGACTCACTGGGGTACAGTCCCACACACACTGACTCTCACTGGGGTACAGTCCCACTCACACTGACTCACTGGGGTACAGTCCCACACACACTGACTCTCACTGGGGTACAGTCCCACACACACTGACTCTCACTGGGGTACAGTCCCACACACACTGACTCACTGGGGTACAGTCCCACACACACTGACTCTCACTGGGGTACAGTCCCACACACACTGACTCTCACTGGGGTACAGTCCCACACACACTGACTCACTGAGGTACAGTCCCACACACACTGACTCTCACTGGGGTACAGTCCCACACACACTGACTCTCACTGGGGTACAGTCCCACTCACACTGACTCTCACTGGGGTACGGGTCCCACACACACTGACTCTCACTGGGGTACAGTCCCACACACACTGACTCTCACTGGGGTACAGTCCCACACACACTGACTCTCACTGGGGTACAGTCCCACACACACTGACTCACTGGGGTACAGTCCCACACACACTGACTCTCACTGGGGTACAGTCCCACTCACACTGACTCACTGGGGTACAGTCCCACACACACTGACTCTCACTGGGGTACAGTCCCACACACACTGACTCTCACTGGGGTACAGTCCCACACACACTGACTCACTGGGGTACAGTCCCACACACACTGACTCTCACTGGGGTACAGTCCCACACACACTGACTCTCACTGGGGTACAGTCCCACACACACTGACTCACTGAGGTACAGTCCCACACACACTGACTCTCACTGGGGTACAGTCCCACACACACTGACTCTCACTGGGGTACAGTCCCACTCACACTGACTCACTGGGGTACAGTCCCACACACACTGACTCTCACTGGGGTACAGTCCCACACACACTGACTCTCACTGGGGTACGGGTCCCACACACACTGACTCTCACTGGGGTACAGTCCCACACACACTGACTCTCACTGGGGTACAGTCCCACACACACTGACTCTCACTGGGGTACAGTCCAACACACACTGACTCTCACTGGGGTACAGTCCCACACACACTGACTCTCACTGGGGTACAGTCCCACACACACTGACTCTCACTGGGGTATAGGTCCCACACACACTGACTCTCACTGGGGTACAGTCCCACACACACTGACTCTCACTGGGGTACGGGTCCCACACACACTGACTCTCACTGGGGTACGGGTCCCACACACACTGACTCTCACTGGGGTACGGGTCCCACACACACTGACTCTCACTGGGGTACAGTCCCACACACACTGACTCTCACTGGGGTACAGTCCCACACACACTGACTCTCACTGGGGTACAGTCCCACACACACTGACTCTCACTGGGGTACAGTCCCACATACACTGACTCTCACTGGGGTACAGTCCCACACACACTGACTCTCACTGGGGTACAGTCCCACACACACTGACTCTCACTGGGGTACAGTCCCACACACACTGACTCTCACTGGGGTACAGTCCCACACACACTGACTCTCACTGGGGTACAGTCCCACACACACTGACTCTCACTGGGGTACAGTCCCACACACACTGACTCACTGGGGTACAGTCCCACACACACTGACTCTCACTGGGGTACAGTCCCACACACACTGACTCTCACTGGGGTACAGTCCCACACACACTGACTCACTGGGGTACAGTCCCACACACACTGACTCTCACTGGGGTACAGTCCCACACACACTGACTCTCACTGGGGTACAGTCCCACTCACACTGACTCACTGGGGTACAGTCCCACACACACTGACTCTCACTGGGGTACAGTCCTACACACACTGACTCTCACTGGGGTACAGTCCCACACACACTGACTCTCACTGGGGTACAGTCCCACACACACTGACTCTCACTGGGGTACAGTCCCACACACACTGACTCTCACTGGGGTACAGTCCCACACACACTGACTCACTGGTGTACAGTCCCACACACACTGACTCTCACTGGGGTACAGTCCCACACACACTGACTCTCACTGGGGTACAGTCCCACACACACTGACTCACTGGGGTACAGTCCCACACACACTGACTCTCACTGGGGTACAGTCCCACACACACTGACTCTCACTGGGGTACAGTCCCACACACACTGACTCACTGGGGTACAGTCCCACACACACTGACTCTCACTGGGGTACAGTCCCACACACACTGACTCTCACTGGGGTACGGGTCCCACACACACTGACTCTCACTGGGGTACAGTCCCACACACACTGACTCTCACTGGGGTACAGTCCCACACACACTGACTCTCACTGGGGTACAGTCCCACACACACTGACTCACTGGGGTACAGTCCCACACACACTGACTCTCACTGGGGTACAGTCCCACTCACACTGACTCACTGGGGTACAGTCCCACACACACTGACTCTCACTGGGGTACAGTCCCACACACACTGACTCTCACTGGGGTACAGTCCCACACACACTGACTCACTGGGGTACAGTCCCACACACACTGACTCTCACTGGGGTACAGTCCCACACACACTGACTCTCACTGGGGTACAGTCCCACACACACTGACTCACTGAGGTACAGTCCCACACACACTGACTCTCACTGGGGTACAGTCCCACACACACTGACTCTCACTGGGGTACAGTCCCACTCACACTGACTCACTGGGGTACAGTCCCACACACACTGACTCTCACTGGGGTACAGTCCCACACACACTGACTCTCACTGGGGTACGGGTCCCACACACACTGACTCTCACTGGGGTACAGTCCCACACACACTGACTCTCACTGGGGTACAGTCCCACACACACTGACTCTCACTGGGGTACAGTCCCACACACACTGACTCACTGGGGTACAGTCCCACACACACTGACTCTCACTGGGGTACAGTCCCACTCACACTGACTCACTGGGGTACAGTCCCACACACACTGACTCTCACTGGGGTACAGTCCCACACACACTGACTCTCACTGGGGTACGGGTCCCACACACACTGACTCTCACTGGGGTACAGTCCCACACACACTGACTCTCACTGGGGTACAGTCCCACACACACTGACTCTCACTGGGGTACGGGTCCCACACACACTGACTCTCACTGGGGTACAGTCCCACACACACTGACTCTCACTGGGGTACGGGTCCCACACACACTGACTCTCACTGGGGTACAGTCCCACACACACTGACTCTCACTGGGGTACAGTCCCACACACACTGACTCTCACTGGGGTACGGGTCCCACACACACTGACTCTCACTGGGGTACGGGTCCCACACACACTGACTCTCACTGGGGTACAGTCCCACACACACTGACTCTCACTGGGGTACAGTCCCACACACACTGACTCTCACTGGGGTACAGTCCCACACACACTGACTCTCACTGGGGTACAGTCCCACACACACTGACTCTCACTGGGGTACAGTCCCACACACACTGACTCTCACTGGGGTACGGGTCCCACACTCACTGACTCTCACTGGGGTACAGTCCCACACACACTGACTCTCACTGGGGTACAGTCCCACACACACTGACTCTCACTGGGGTACAGTCCCACACACACTGACTCTCACTGGGGTACGGGTCCCACACACACTGACTCTCACTGGGGTACAGTCCCACACACACTGACTCTCACTGGGGTACAGTCCCACACACACTGACTCTCACTGGGGTACAGTCCCACACACACTGACTCTCACTGGGGTACAGTCCCACATACACTGACTCTCACTGGGGTACAGTCCCACACACACTGACTCTCACTGGGGTACAGTCCCACACACACTGACTCTCACTGGGGTACAGTCCCACACACACTGACTCTCACTGGGGTACAGTCCCACACACACTGACTCTCACTGGGGTACAGTCCCACACACACTGACTCTCACTGGGGTACAGTCCCACACACACTGACTCACTGGGGTACAGTCCCACACACACTGACTCTCACTGGGGTACAGTCCCACACACACTGACTCT
This sequence comes from Pristiophorus japonicus, assembly GCF_044704955.1. NCBI lineage: Eukaryota > Metazoa > Chordata > Chondrichthyes > Pristiophoridae > Pristiophorus > Pristiophorus japonicus. Next base: position 166,592 of record NC_092008.1, on the reverse strand, counting down.
CACTGGGGTACAGTCCCACACACACTGACTCACTGGGGTACAGTCCCACACACACTGACTCTCACTGGGGTACAGTCCCACACACACTGACTCTCACTGGGGTACAGTCCCACTCACACTGACTCACTGGGGTACAGTCCCACACACACTGACTCTCACTGGGGTACAGTCCCACACACACTGACTCTCACTGGGGTACAGTCCCACACACACTGACTCTCACTGGGGTACAGTCCCACACACACTGACTCTCACTGGGGTACAGTCCCACACACACTGACTCTCACTGGGGTACAGTCCCACACACACTGACTCACTGGTGTACAGTCCCACACACACTGACTCTCACTGGGGTACAGTCCCACACACACTGACTCTCACTGGGGTACAGTCCCACACACACTGACTCACTGGGGTACAGTCCCACACACACTGACTCTCACTGGGGTACAGTCCCACACACACTGACTCTCACTGGGGTACAGTCCCACTCACACTGACTCACTGGGGTACAGTCCCACACACACTGACTCTCACTGGGGTACAGTCCCACACACACTGACTCTCACTGGGGTACGGGTCCCACACACACTGACTCTCACTGGGGTACAGTCCCACACACACTGACTCTCACTGGGGTACAGTCCCACACACACTGACTCTCACTGGGGTACAGTCCCACACACACTGACTCACTGGGGTACAGTCCCACACACACTGACTCTCACTGGGGTACAGTCCCACTCACACTGACTCACTGGGGTACAGTCCCACACACACTGACTCTCACTGGGGTACAGTCCCACACACACTGACTCTCACTGGGGTACAGTCCCACACACACTGACTCACTGGGGTACAGTCCCACACACACTGACTCTCACTGGGGTACAGTCCCACACACACTGACTCTCACTGGGGTACAGTCCCACACACACTGACTCACTGAGGTACAGTCCCACACACACTGACTCTCACTGGGGTACAGTCCCACACACACTGACTCTCACTGGGGTACAGTCCCACTCACACTGACTCACTGGGGTACAGTCCCACACACACTGACTCTCACTGGGGTACAGTCCCACACACACTGACTCTCACTGGGGTACGGGTCCCACACACACTGACTCTCACTGGGGTACAGTCCCACACACACTGACTCTCACTGGGGTACAGTCCCACACACACTGACTCTCACTGGGGTACAGTCCCACACACACTGACTCACTGGGGTACAGTCCCACACACACTGACTCTCACTGGGGTACAGTCCCACTCACACTGACTCACTGGGGTACAGTCCCACACACACTGACTCTCACTGGGGTACAGTCCCACACACACTGACTCTCACTGGGGTACGGGTCCCACACACACTGACTCTCACTGGGGTACAGTCCCACACACACTGACTCTCACTGGGGTACAGTCCCACACACACTGACTCTCACTGGGGTACGGGTCCCACACACACTGACTCTCACTGGGGTACAGTCCCACACACACTGACTCTCACTGGGGTACGGGTCCCACACACACTGACTCTCACTGGGGTACAGTCCCACACACACTGACTCTCACTGGGGTACAGTCCCACACACACTGACTCTCACTGGGGTACGGGTCCCACACACACTGACTCTCACTGGGGTACGGGTCCCACACACACTGACTCTCACTGGGGTACAGTCCCACACACACTGACTCTCACTGGGGTACAGTCCCACACACACTGACTCTCACTGGGGTACAGTCCCACACACACTGACTCTCACTGGGGTACAGTCCCACACACACTGACTCTCACTGGGGTACAGTCCCACACACACTGACTCTCACTGGGGTACGGGTCCCACACTCACTGACTCTCACTGGGGTACAGTCCCACACACACTGACTCTCACTGGGGTACAGTCCCACACACACTGACTCTCACTGGGGTACAGTCCCACACACACTGACTCTCACTGGGGTACGGGTCCCACACACACTGACTCTCACTGGGGTACAGTCCCACACACACTGACTCTCACTGGGGTACAGTCCCACACACACTGACTCTCACTGGGGTACAGTCCCACACACACTGACTCTCACTGGGGTACAGTCCCACACACACTGACTCTCACTGGGGTACAGTCCCACACACACTGACTCTCACTGGTGTACAGTCCCACACACACTGACTCTCACTGGGGTACGGGTCCCACAGACACTGACTCTCACTGGGGTACAGTCCCACACACACTGACTCTCACTGGGGTACGGGTCCCACACACACTGACTCTCACTGGGGTACAGTCCCACACACACTGACTCTCACTGGGGTACGGGTCCCACACACACTGACTCTCACTGGGGTACAGTCCCACACACACTGACTCTCACTGGGGTACGGGTCCCACACACACTGACTCTCACTGGGGTACAGTCCCACACACACTGACTCTCACTGGGGTACGGGTCCCACACACACTGACTCTCACTGGGGTACGGTCCCACACACACTGACTCTCACTGGGGTACGGTCCCACACACACTGACTCTCACTGGGGTACGGGTCCCACACACACTGACTCTCACTGGGGTACAGTGCCACACACACTGACTCTCACTGGGGTACGGGTCCCACACACACTGACTCTCACTGGGGTACAGTGCCACACACACTGACTCTCACTGGGGTACGGGTCCCACACACACTGACTCTCACTGGGGTACAGTCCCACACACACTGACTCTCACTGGGGTACGGGTCCCACACACACCGACTCTCACTGGGGTACAGTCCCACACACACTGACTCTCACTGGGGTACAGTCCCACACACACTGACTCTCACTGGGGTACGGGTCCCACACACACCGACTCTCACTGGGGTACAGTCCCACACACACTGACTCTCACTGGGGTACAGTCCCACACACACTGACTCTCACTGGGGTACAGTCCCACACACACTGACTCTCACTGGGGTACAGTCCCACACACACTGACTCTCACTGGGGTACAGTCCCACACACACTGAATCTCATTGGGGTACAGTCCCACACACACTGACTCTCACTGGGGTACGGGTCCCACACACACTGACTCTCACTGGGGTACGGGTCCCACACACACAGACTCTCACTGGGGTACGGGTCCCACACACACTGACTCTCACTGGGGTACAGTCCCTCACACACTGACTCTCACTGGGGTACGGGTCCCACACACACTGACTCTCACTGGGGTACGGGTCCCACACACACTGACTCTCACTGGGGTACAGTCCCACACACACTGACTCTCACTGGGGTACGGGTCCCACACACACTGACTCTCACTGGGGTACAGTCCCACACACACTGACTCTCACTGGGGTATGGGTCCCACACACACTGACTCTCACTGGGGTACGGTCCCACACACACTGACTCTCACTGGGGTACGGTCCCACACACACTGACTCTCACTGGTGTACAGTCCCACACACACTGACTCTCACTGGGGTACGGGTCCCACAGACACTGACTCTCACTGGGGTACAGTCCCACACACACTGACTCTCACTGGGGTACGGGACCCACACACACTGACTCTCACTGGGGTACGGGTCCCACACACACTGACTCTCACTAGGGTACGGGTCCCACACACACTGAATCTCACTGGGGTACAGTCCCACACACACTGACTCTCACTGGGGTACGGGTCCCACACACACTGACTCTCACTGGGGTACAGTCCCACACACACTGACTCTCACTGGGGTACAGTGCCACACACACTGACTCTCACTGGGGTACAGTCCCACACACACTGACTCTCACTGGGGTACGGGTCCCACACACACTGACTCTCACTGGGGTACAGTCCCACACACACTGACTCTCACTGGGGTACGGGTCCCACACACACTGACTCTCACTGGGGTACAGTCCCACACACACTGACTCTCACTGGGGTACGGGTCCCACACACACTCTGACGACTGGAGACCAGCTCTGCTGCACGGACCCAGTGCCCCCACATATCGCGGTGTGGGCTGGCCTGTGCTGCCCCTGGGCCCTGGCCTCTCCTGGGCCCCGAACTCTCACCTCTCCTGGGCTCCACACTTACTGCTGAGACAGCGAGTGTCGGCGGGATATTGCACTCGGGCAGGCAGCACTCCATACCAGAGAGAGCCACAGGCAGACCAGGAACTGGAAACTGGCCCGATTTCTCTGTCCCTGCCCGACGGGAAAGGCACGCGGCCAGTTCGGTGCCCAGCCCAGAATTGGTGTGCCACCAGAGGGCACTGCAGGGGGAGACTCGTAGGTTACCTGTACAGGTGTGCGTGGCCTAGTATAAAAGGCAGGTGCTCCTCACTCTGGAGTTAACTAATAAAGGACCAAGGTCACGACAGTTCAAGGTTCCATTGCAACACACCGCCTCGTGGGGTCATTGCCGGAGCATCTGAGAATATAACAACTGGCGACGAGCACCGCACAGGCCGGGGATGGAGCCTGGGCCTTTCCCGGCCTGTGCTGTCACTCGGTGAGGGGGGGAGGGCGGAGGAGTTTGGACACGGGCTGGAGCAGACACCGCCCCACCCCCCCCCCCCCCCCTCGGCAGGGCTCATGTCTCACCTTACCCAGGATCTGCAGCTCTGCGTTGGCCAGGGCTGAGCCGTGTTGGTTCTCCGCCACGCACTGGTACATGCCCGCGTCCGACCGCTTGACGCCCGCGATGGTGAGCAGGCCGTTGCTCACCGCCACCCGGGCCTGCAACCCAAACAAGCGGCACGTTAAACTGGAATCACTCCCGGCGGACGGTCGGAGAAGGGAGGGTGGGGGCGCAGTGCGTTAATGCCCCAATCTGGGACCCTCGCACACACACACAGGCTGAGCAGGAAACTCCTCCTCATCCTCATAAGCCGTCCCTCGGAGTCGAGGAAGCCTGGCTTCCGCTCTAAAAATAACGTAAGAAACAGGAGCAGGAGTCGGCCATTCGGCCCCTCGAACCCGCTCCGCCATTCAATAAGATGGCGGCTGATCCGATCTTGGGCTCAGCTCCACTTCCCCGCCCGCCCCTTCACTCCCTTATCGCTCAAAAATCTGTCTATCTCCACCTTAAATATATTCAATGACCCAGCCCCCCACAGCTCTCTGGGGCAGAGAATTCCACAGATTCACCAGAAGAAATTCCTCCTCCTCTCCGTCCTAAATGGGCGGCCCCTTATTCTGAGACTATGTGCCCCCTAGTTCTAGATTCCCCCACGAGGGGGGAAACATCCTCTCTGCATCCACCCTGTCCAGCCCCCCTCAGAATCTGATACCCAATGAGTCCTTCGGTGGCTGAACAGCCCAATACGGGAGCCACAGTCTCTGTCACAGGGTGGGGCAGACAGTGGTTGAGGGAAGGGGAGGGTGGGACTGGTTTGCCGCACGCTCCTTCCGCTGCCTGCGCTTGGTTTCTGCACGCTCTCGGCGACGAGACTCGAGGTGCTCAGCGAATGCTGAGTTCGCTGATCTAAAACGGGCAGCGAGGGGGGAACTGAGTGGACCACGATAAAGTCCTGACAAACTGACCAACCGTTCCCACTCCTGATCGGAGGGCGCAGAGGATTCACAGAATCGCGGACATTTACAGCGCGGGAGGAGGCCATTCCGGCCCAGCGTGTCCGCGTTGTGCCGGCCGACCAAGAGCCATCCCGGCCTAATCCCACTTTCCCGCTCTGGGTCCGTAGCCCTGTGGGTTACGGCACTTTGAGCACACGTCCAAATGTGCTGAGGGTTTCTGCCTCTACCCCCCTTTCAGGCACTGAGTTCCCCCCCAAGATCCCCACCACCCTCTGGGTGAAGACATTTCCCCTCAAATCCCCTCGAAACCCCCCCCAATTACTTTCAATCTCTGCCCCCTGGTTGTTGACCCCTCTGCCAAGGGGAACAGGTCCGTCCTATCCACTCGATCCAGGCCCCTCATCATTTTATACACCTCAATCAGGTCTCCCCTCAGCCTCCTCTGTTCCAAAGAAAACAACCCCAGCCTATCCAATCTTTCCTCACCGCTAAAATTCTCCAGTCCCGGCAACATCCTGGTAAATCTCCTCTGTACCCTCTCCAGTGCAACATCCTGGTAAATCTCCTCTGTACCCTCTCCAGTGCAACATCCTGGTAAATCTCCTCTGTACCCTCTCCAGTGCAACATCCTGGTAAATCTCCTCTGTACCCTCTCCAGTGCAACATCCTGGTAAATCTCCTCTGTACCCTCTCTAGTGCAACATCCTGGTAAATCTCCTCTGTACCCTCTCCAGTGCAACATCCTGGTAAATCTCCTCTGCACCCTCTCTAGTGCAACATCCTGGTAAATCTCCTCTGTACCCTCTCCAGTGCAACATCCTGGTAAATCTCCTCTGTACCCTCTCCAGTGCAACATCCTGGTAAATCTCCGCTGTACCCTCTCGAGTGCAACATCCTGGTAAATCTCCTCTGTACCCTCTCCAGTGCAACATCCTGGTAAATCTCCGCTGTACCCTCTCTAGTGCAACATCCTGGTAAATCTCCTCTGTACCCTCTCCAGTGCAACATCCTGGTAAATCTCCTCTGCACCCTCTCTAGTGCAACATCCTGGTAAATCTCCTCTGTACCCTCTCTAGTGCAACATCCTGGTAAATCTCCTCTATACCCTCTCCAGTGCAACATCCTGGTAAATCTCCTCTGTACCCTCTCCAGTGCAACATCCTGGTAAATCTCCTCTGTACCCTCTCCAGTGCAACATCCTGGTAAATCTCCTCTGTACCCTCTCTAGTGCAACATCCTGGTAAATCTCCTCTGTACCCTCTCTAGTGCAACATCCTGATAAATCTCCTCTGTACCCTCTCCAGTGCAACACCCTGGTAAATCTCCTCTGTACCCTCTCCAGTGCAACATCCTGGTAAATCTCCTCTGTACCCTCTCCAGTGCAACATCCTGGTAAATCTCCTCTGTACCCTCTCTAGTGCAACATCCTGGTAAATCTCCTCTGTACCCTCTCTAGTGCAACATCCTGATAAATCTCCTCTGTACCCTCTCCAGTGCAACACCCTGGTAAATCTCCTCTGTACCCTCTCCAGTGCAACATCCTGGTAAATCTCCTCTGCACCCTCTCCAGTGCAACATCCTGGTAAATCTCCTCTGTACCCTCTCCAGTGCAACACCCTGGTAAATCTCCCCTGTACCCTCTCCAGTGCAACATCCTGGGAAATCTCCTCTGTACCCTCTCCAGTGCAACATCCTGGTAAATCTCCTCTGTACCCTCTCCAGTGCAACACCCTGGTAAATCTCCTCTGTACCCTCTCCAGTGCAACATCCTGGTAAATCTCCTCTGTACCCTCTCCAGTGCAATTACATCCTTCCTGTAATGTGGTGACCAGAACTGCACGCAGTACGGGATTGTGTGTGGACATCATGCAAATCAGGCTTAGCAGCAGTGCCTTCCTTGGCTGAATATCCCCCTTGCAGTCACTGCAGGACCCCAGTCGCCATTATTTAAATGGAGAAAGATTGCAAAGTGCCGCAGTACAGCGGGACCTGGGGGTTACTTGTGCATGAAACACAAAAGGTTAGTATGCAGGTACAGCAAGTGATCAGGAAGGCCAATGGTATCCTGGCCTTTATTGCAAAGGGGATGGAGTATAAAAGGAGGGAAGTCTTGCTCCAGTTATACAGGGTATTGGTGAGGCCACACCTGGAGTACTGCGTGCAGTTCTGGTCTCCGTATTTACGAAAGGATATACTCGCTTTGGAGGCAGTTCAGAGAAGGTTCACTCGGTCGATTCCGGGGATGAGGGGGTTGACTTATGAGGAAAGGTTGAGGAGGTTGGGCCTCTACTCATTGGAATTCAGAAGAATGAGAGGTGATCTTATTGAACCGTATCAGATTATGAGGGGGCTCGACAAGGTGGATGCAGAGAGGATGTTTCCCACTGATGGGGGAGACTAGAACTAGGGGGCATGGTCTTAGAATAAGGGGCCGCCCATTTAAAACTGAGATGAGGAGGAATTTCTTCTCTCAGAGGGTTGTAAATCTGTGGAATTCGCTGACTCAGAGAGCTGTGGAAGCCGGGACATTGAATAAATTTAAGACAGAGATAGACAGTTTCTTAACCGATAAGGGGGCGGGCAGGGAAGTGGAGCTGAGTCCATGATCGGATCAGCCATGGTCGTATTAAATGGCGGAGCAGGGCTCGAGGGGCCGAATGGCCGACTCCTGCTCCTATTTCTGATGTTGCGATGTAACCAGTCAGTCCCTGCCTTGGGTCGAGCGTGGGGCAGTGAAGGGATGGACTGCGGACGACCAGTGTTACCCCGCTCACCCGCTTCAGTCCGCTACCTGTGAGGTGAGGGCCTTCCCATCCTTCAGCCACCGGTAGTTCGGCCTCGGCCTAGCTACGGCCCGACATTCCCAGCGCAGTTCCTGTCCACTGTCCAACTTCGTGTCGTTGATGGTCTGAATCCAGTGGGGCCGGGCTGGAACACAAGGGAAAAGAAAGTCTTGCATTTATATAGCACCTTTCACCACCATCGGACGTCCCAAAGCCTCACAGCCAATGGCGTACTATCGGAGGGCGCTCACTGTTGTATTGTGGGAAACACCAATTGGCGCACAGCAAGCTCCCACACACAGCGATGTGATAATGACCCGGAGCGTCTGTTTTAGTGATGTTGGTCGAGGGATAAATATTGGCCCCAGGACCCCGGGGAGAACTCCCCCTGCTCTTCTTCCAATAGTGGCCCCGGGATCTTTTACATCCACCCGAGAGGGCAGACGGGGCCTCGGTTTAATGTCTCATCCGAAATACAGCCCCTCCGACAGTGTGGGGCTCCCTCAGTACCGCCCCTCCGACAGTGCGGGGCTCCTTCAGTACTGCCCCTCCGACAGTGCGGCACTCCCTCAGTACCGCCCCTCCGACAGTGCAGGGCTCCCTCAGTACCGCCCCTCCGACAGTGCGGGGCTCCCTCAGTACTGCCCCTCCGACAGTGCGGGGCTCCCTCAGTACTGCCCCTCCGACAGTGCGGCACTCCCTCAGTACTGCCCCTCTGACAGTGCGGGGCTCCCTCAGTACCGCCCCTCCGACAGTGCGGCGCTCCCTCAGTACCGCCCCTCCGACAGTGCGGCACTCCCTCAGTACCGCCCCTCCGACAGTGCGGCGCTCCCTCAGTACCGCTCCTCCGACAGTGCGGCACTCCCACAGTACCGCCCCTCCGACAGTGCGGCACTCCCTCAGTACCGCCCCTCCGACAGTGCGGCGCTCCCTCAGTACTGCCCCTCCGACAGTGCGACGCTCCCTCAGTACCGCCCCTCCGACAGTGCGGCGCTCCCTCAGTACCGCCCCTCCGACAGTGCGGCGCTCCCTCAGTACTGCCCCTCCGACAGTGCGGCGCTCCCTCAGTACCGCCCCTCCGACAGTGCGGGGCACCCTCAGTACCGCCCCTCCGACAGTGCGGCACTCCCACAGTACCGCCCCTCCGACAGTGCGGCGCTCCCTCAGTACTGCCCCTCCGACAGTGCGGGGCTCCCTCAGTACTGCCCCTCCGACAGTGCGGCACTCCCTCAGTACCGCCCCTCCGACAGTGCGGGGCTCCCTCAGTACTGCCCCTCCGACAGTGCGGCGCTCCCTCAGTACTGCCCCTCCGACAGTGCGGCGCTCCCTCAGTACCGCCCCTCCGACAGTGCGGCGCTCCCTCAGTACTGCCCCTCCGACAGTGCGGCGCTCCCACAGTACCGCCCCTCCGACAGTGCGGGGCTCCCTCAGTACCGCCCCTCCGACAGTGCGACACTCCCTCAGTACCGCCCCTCCGACAGTGCGGCGCTCCCTCAGTACTGCCCCTCCGACAGTGCGGAGCTCCCTCAGTACCGCCCCTCCGACAGTGCGGCGCTCCCTCAGTACCGCCCCTCCGACAGTGCGGCACTCCCTCAGTACCGCCCCTCCGACAGTGCGGGGCTCCCTCAGTCCTGCCCCTCCGACAGTGCGGGGCTCCCTCAGTACTGCCCCTCCGACAGTGCGGGGCTCCCTCAGTACCGCCCCTCCGACAGTGCGGCGCTCCCTCAGTACTGCCCCTCCGACAGTGCGGCACTCCCTCAGTACCGCCCCTCCGACAGTGCGGCGCTCCCTCAGTACTGCCCCTCCGACAGTGCGGCACTCCCTCAGTACCGCCCCTCCGACAGTGCGGCACTCCCTCAGTACTGGCCCTCCGACAGTGCGGCGCTCCCTCGGTGAATGGTAGGCACGCTCCGGCCCTGTGGTCACTTACTGTAGACCTGCAGCAGTCCCCGGATAACGTTGCCCCCGCGGGTATTCTCCACTCTGCACTCGTACACGCCCGCGTCGCCGCTCTGAACGTTGAGCACCTCCAGCACGGCCTGCGACTTCCTGAGCCGCGCGCGGCTGGGCAAGTTACCGTCCACTTTACGCCAGGTGATGGTGGGGACGGGGCTGCGAGAGAGAGACGCTCGGTCAGTCATTGAGAGGCTCAGCGGCGAGGCGCCCCCGACACGCGGTTCCCCGTCCGACTGCGCAGCTCCGTCTTCCCGGAGATGGTCAACGGAAGGCCCGTGTGCCCAATCGCCGCTTCCCCGTCCGTCCTAACCCCTGAACCCACCCTAACCCCTGACCCCACCCTAACCCCACCTACCCAGCCACCCTAACCCCTGGCCCCGCCCTAACCCCACCTACCCAGCCCACCCTAACCCCTGACCCCACCCTAACCCCTGACCCTACCCTGACCCCACCTACCCACCCCATCCTAACCCCTGACCCCACCCTAACCCCTGACCCTACCCTGACCCCACCCTAACCCCACCTACCCACCCCACCCCTGACCCCACCCTAACCCCACCTACCCACCCCACCCCTAACCCCACCTACCCACCCCACCCCTAACCCCACCCTAACCCCACCCCTGACCCCACCCTAACCCCACCTACCCAGCCCACCCCACCCCTGACCCCACCCTAACCCCACCTACCCACCCCACCCCTAACCCCACCTACCCACCCCACCCCTGACCCCACCCTAACCCCACCTACCCACCCCACCCCTGACCCCACCCTAACCCCACCTACCCAGCCCACCCCACCCCTGACCCCACCCTAACCCCACCTACCCACCCCACCCCTAACCCCACCTACCCACCCCACCCCTGACCCCACCCTAACCCCACCTACCCACCCCACCCCTAACCCCACCCTAACCCCACCCCTGACCCCACCCTAACCCCACCTACCCAGCCCACCCCACCCCTGACCCCACCCTAACCCCACCTACCCACCCCACCCTAACCCCACCTACCCACCCCACCCCTGACCCCACCCTAACCCCACCTACCCACCCCACCCCTGACCCCACCCTAACCCCACCTACCCAGCCCACCCTAACCCCTGACCCCACCCTAAACCCTGACCCTACCCTGACCCCACCCTAACCCCACCTACCCACCCCACCCTAACCTCACCTCACCCCTGACCCCACCCTAACCCCACCTACCCATCCCACCCCTGACCCCACCCTAACCCCACCTACCCACCCCACCCCTGACCCCACCCTAACCCCACCTACACACCCCACCCCCTGACCCCACCCTAACCCCACCTACCCACCCCACCCCTGACCCCACCCTAACCCCTGCCTCCACCCTAACCCCTGACCCCACCCTAACCCCACCTACACACCCCACCCTAACCCCTGAACCTACCCTAACCCCTGACCCCACCTACCCACCCCATCCTAACCCTTGACCCTGCCTCTCCACGTCAGCCTAACCGGTAACTCCGAGCTCCCACTTGCTCCCCACACCCCTTCCCCCCTCTCCTTCAACCCGTCTAGTTGACGCTTGAAACCCCCCGCCCCCCCCCCCCCACCCCGACCCCTTCCGTGTGACTTTGGTGTCCAACCCGTGAGCCACGGGGCGCGAGAGGAGCCGATTGGCCAGACCCGCCGCGCGGACCGACAGCAACTCGCCAAGGCTTCTTCGGCAGCACCTCCCAAACCCGCGGCCTCGACCCGCCTCGAAGGTCAAGGGCAGCAGGTCCATGGGAACACCACCCCCTCCACGTTCCCCTCCCAGTCACACACCATCCCTCGACTTGGGAATATATCGGCCGTTCCTCCATCGTCGCTGGGTCCCAATCCTGGAACTCCCTCCCTAACAGCACTGTGGGAGCACCTTCACCACACGGACTGCAGCGGTTCAAGAAGGAGGCTCACCACCACCTTCTCAAGGGGCGACTGGGGACGGGCAATAAACGCTGGCCTTGCCAGCGACGCCCACATCCCAGGAACGGAGAAATAAAGTGGCTGAATGAACCTCTGTCAGCTGGCTCGAAGAGGAGCTGAATTCTCCCAGCAGTGTCTCCGTGCTGGAGCTTTGGCGATGCGAGTTGTTATATCAAGCTCTGGATCGCACTCCATTAACAGCGCTTTCAATCCCATTAGACACTCTTTCCACAATAGCTCATCTGCATTTTAATAATTCATCTCCCGACAGACTCATCCTTCACATCTTTTAATCAGCGTCAGGCTCACTTTGTTCCGCACCTTTATCTCGTTCCGTGTCGGCCGAGGATCAACAGTTCCCCACGGCCCTGCCCCGGGAGTGTTTGATGGGACAGTGTAGAGGGAGCTTTACTCTGTATCTAACCCCCTGTACCTGCCCTGGGAGTGTTTGATGGGACAGTGTAGAGGGAGCTTTACTCTGTATCTAACCCCCTGTACCTGCCCTGGGAGTGTTTGATGGGACAGTGTAGAGGGAGCTTTACTCTGTATCTAACCCCCTGTACCTGCCCTGGGAGTGTTTGATGGGACAGTGTAGAGGGAGCTTTACCCTGTATCTAACCCCCTGTACCTGCCCTGGGAGTGTTTGATGGGACAGTGTAGAGGGAGCTTTACTCTGTATCTAACCCCCTGTACCTGCCCTGGGAGTGTTTGATGGGACAGTGTAGAGGGAGCTTTACTCTGTATCTAACCCCCTGTACCTGCCCTGGGAGTGTTTGATGGGACAGTGTAGAGGGAGCTTTACTCTGTATCTAACCCCCTGTACCTGCCCCAGGAGTGTTTGATGGGACAGTGTAGAGGGAGCTTTACTCTGTATCTAACCCCCTGTACCTGCCCTGGGAGTGTTTGATGGGACAGTGTAGAGGGAGCTTTACTCTGTATTTAACCCCCTGTACCTGCCCTGGGAGTGTTTGATGGGACAGTGTAGAGGGAGCTTTACTCTGTATCTAACCCCGTGCTGAACCTGCCCTGGGAGTGTTTGATGGGACAGTGTAGAGGGAGCTTTACTCTGTATCTAACCCCATGTACCTGCCCTGGGAGTGTTTGATGGGACAGTGTAGAGGGAGCTTTACTCTGTATCTAACCCCCTGTACCTGCCCTGGGAGTGTGTTTGATGGGACAGTGCAGAGGGAGCTTTACTCTGTATCTAACCCCCTGTACCTGCCCTGGGAGTGTTTGATGGGACAGTGTAGAGGGAGCTTTACTCTGTATCTAACCCCATGATGTACCTGCTCTGGGAGTGTTTGATGGGACAGTATAGAGAGAGCTTTTCTCTGTATCTAACCCCGTGCTGAACCTGCCCTGGGAGTGTTTGATGGGACAGTGTAGAGGGAGCTTTACTCTGTATCTAACCCCGTGCTGTACCTGCCCTGGGAGTGTTTGATGGGACAGTGTCGAGGGAGCTTTACTCTGTATCTAACCCCCTGTACCTGCCCTGGGAGTGTTTGATGGGACAGTGTAGATGGAGCTTTATTCTGTATCTAACCCCCTTTACCTGCCCTGGGAGTGTTTGATGGGACAGTGTAGATGGAGCTTTACTCTGTATCTAACCCCCTGTACCTGCCCTGGGAGTGTGTGATGGGACAGTGTAGAGGGAGCTTTACTCTGTCTCTCACCCCGTGCTGTACTGATCGGGGGCTGGACATGTTACCGGGGCCCTGTGTCAGTTCCTGTTCTCTATGTGAGGTTGAGAACACCAGCACTTTGACCCGAACGATTCCCAGTTGATGTTTACTCCCCATTCCAATACCATCTTTCTCTCTCTCCCCCTTTCCCTCCATCCCAGGACTAGTCTCTGCCGCTCTACTTGTCATGTTGTGCCTCCGTATCCATCCCTCTGACACTGCGGCTCTGTCCCGTATCCCTCCTCTCTCGCTCTCTCTCTCTCACTCTCTCCGTCCCTCCGTCGATCATTTTCCAACAGTCTATAGACTCTGGATCAGTTCGTATGGACTGGAGGGTAGCTAATGTAACACCACTTTTTAAAAAAGGAGGGAGAGAGAAAACGGGTAATTATAGACCGGTTAGCCTGACATCAGTAGTGGGGAAAATGTTGGAATCAATTATTAAAGATGTAATAGCAGCGCATTTGGAAAGCAGTGACAGGATCGGTCCAAGTCAGCATGGATTTATGAAAGGGAAATCATGCTTGACAAATCTTCTGGAATTTTTTGAGGATGTATCTAGTAGAGTGGACAAGGGAGAACCATTGGATGTGGTGTATTTGGACTTTCAAAAGGCGTTTGACAAGGTCCCACACAAGAGATTGTTGTGCAAAATTAAAGCGCATGGTATTGGGGGTAATGTACTGACGTGGATAGAGAACTGGTTGGCAGACAGAAAGCAGAGAGTCGGGATAAATGGGTCCTTTTCAGAATGGCAGGCAGTGACTAGTGGGGTGCCGCAGGGCTCAGTGCTGGGACCCCAGCTATTTACATTATACATTAATGATTTAGATGAAGGAATTGAGTGTAATATCTCCAAGTTTGCAGATGACACTAAGCTGGGTGGCGGTGTGAGCTGTGAGGAGGATGCCAAGAGGCTGCAGGGTGACTTGGACAGGTTAGGTGAGTGGGCAAATGCATGGCAGATGCAGTATAATGTGGATAAATGTGAGGTTATCCACTTTGGGGGAAAAAACAGGAAGGCAGAATATTATCTGAATGGCGGCAGATTAGGAAAAGGGGAGGTGCAACGAGACCTGGGTGTCATGGTACATCAGTCATTGAAAGTTGGCATGCAGGTACAGCAGGCGGTGAAGAAGGCAAATGGTATGTTGGCCTTCATAGCGAGAGGATTTGAGTATAGGAGCAGGGAGGTCTTACTGCAGTTGTACAGGGCCTTGGTGAGGCCTCACCTGGAATATTATGTTCAGTTTTGGTCTCCTAATCTGAGGAAGGACATTCTTGCTATTGAGGGAGTGCAGCGAAGGTTCACCAGACTGATTCCCGGGATGGCAGGACTGACATATGAGGAGAGACTGGATCGACTGGGCTTATATTCACTGGAATTTAGAAGAATGAGAGGAGATCTCATAGAAACATATAAAATTCTGACGGGACTGGACAGGTTAGATGCAGGAAGAATGTTCCCGATGTTGGGGAAGTCCAGAACCAGGGGTCACAGTCTAAGGATAAGGGGTAAGCCATTTAGGACCGAGATGAGGAGAAACTTCTTCACCCAGAGAGTGGTGAACCTGTGGAATTCTCCACCACAGAAAGTTGTTGAGGCCAATTCACTAAATATATTCAAAAGGGAGTTAGATGTGGCTCTTAAGGCTAAAGGGATCAAGGGGTATGGAGAGAAAGCAGGAATGGGGTACTGAGGGAATGATCAGCCATGATCTTATTGAATGGTGGTGCAGGCTCGAAGGGCCGAATGGCCTGCTCCTGCACCTATTTTCTATGTTTCTATGTCCCTCTTTCTCTCTCCACTCTTTCTCTCTCTCTCTCTCTGTCTCTCTGTCTCCCTCTCTCTCTCTCTCTCTCCGTCTCGCTCTCTCTCTCTGTCTCTCTGTCTCCCTCTCTCTCTCTCAGTCTCTCTCTCTCGCTCTCTCTTTCTGTCCCTCTCTCTCTCTGTCTTTCTGCCCACTCCCTCTCTCTCCGTGTTCCGCTGTCTCGCTCCGTCTCTCCCCGCTCTGTCCCTCTGTCTCTCCCCCACCTTCTTTTCCCTCCCCTCTGTCAGTAACAAGATGTTAGTGAGTGTCGAGTGGGCCTCACGGTGGGAGACGGGACATTGCGCCCCTGGCCAGGGGAGGGTGGGGGGGGGAAGTGCCATGGCCCGGGGGAGAGGGTGGGGGAGCGCCCTGGCCGAGGGAGGGTGTGGCTGGGGGCGAGCGCTGTGGTCTCGAGGATCTGACAGTAACGGCCTGGTGCTCTGGAAGAACTTCACCCTCCCACAGCCTGCAGCGCTCCTCCAGAGAAAACGTCAGGTTTCCGGAGCGAGTTCCCAATCACATGGACAGCATCCTGCCAACCAGGCCCGTATCGCGATGACAGCGTTATTTCCCAAACCTTCACCAACACTGCAGCCGACTTCAACTCACAGAGAGGGCGGCAAAATATACCTTCGGCCAGGGCCTCGTTTTCCCCGCGGCTAGGCCCAACATTACCGTTAAGCCCCGCGGCCAGGCCCATCTTTACCGTTAAGCCCCGCGGCTAGGCCCATCTTTACCGTTAAGCCCCGCGGCCAGGCCCAAAGTTACCGTTAAGCCCCGCGGCTAGGCCCAACATTACCGTTAAGCCCCGCGGCTAGGCACATCTTTACCGTTAAGCCCCGCGGCCAGGCCCAATGTTACCATTAAGCCCCGCGGCTAGGCACATCTTTACCGTTAAGCCCCGCGGCCAGGCCCAAAGTTACCGTTAAGCCCCGCGGCTAGGCCCAACATTACCGTTAAGCCCCGCGGCTAGGCACATCTTTACCGTTAAGCCCCGCGGCCAGGCCCAACATTACCGTTAAGCCCCGCGGCTAGGCCCAACATTACCGTTAAGCCCCGCGGCTAGGCCCATCTTTACCGTTAAGCCCCGCGGCCAGGCCCAAAGTTACCGTTAAGCCCCGCGGCTAGGCCCAACGTTACCGTTAAGCCCCGCGGCTAGGCCCAACATTACCGTTAAGCCTCGCGGACCAACGTTAGCGGTAAGCACTGGGCTTTGTCGGTCTTCAGTAAGACCGAACCTGCCCTGCGGGAAATTTGAACGGGGCGCGAAGCCTGTTACAGGGCCCACGCGCCTCAACGCAAAATAGGCGGAGACATTGGGTGGGACTGAGTGAGACACTCGGGGAGCTGGCTCAAGTCTCCATATCTCAGGGAGGATACACTTGCCTTGGAGGCCATGCAATAGAGGTTCACGAGCTTGATCCCCAGAATGAGAGGGCTGTCTTTGCAGAATTATAGACATTTACAGCGCAGAAAGAGGCCATTCCGGCCCATCGTGTCCACGTTGCACCGGCCGACCAAGAGCCATCCCGGCCTAATCCCACTTTCCCGCTCTGGGTCCGTAGCCCTGCGGGTTACGGCACTTCGAGCACACGTCCAAATGTGGTGAGGGTTTCTGCCTCTACCCCCCTTTCAGGCCGTGAGTTCCCCCCCAGACCCCCACCGCCCTCTGGGTGAAGACATTTCCCCTCAAACCCCCTCTAAACCTCCCCCCCTCCTGTCTTATGTGGAGAGATTGAGCAGACTGGGCCGATACTCCCTCGACTTTAGAAGAATGGGAGGTGATCTCACTGAAACGTGTCGGATTGTGAGGGGGATTGACGGGGTAGATGCAGGGAGGGTGTTTCCCCCCCGGGGCTGGGGAGTCTAGAACCAGGGGTCACACAGTCTCAGGATAAGGGCTCGGACATTTAGGACTGAGATGAGGAGGAATTTCTTCACTCAGAGGGAGGTGAATCTTTGGAGTTCTCTGCCCCAGAGGGCTGTGGAGGCTCAGTCATTGAGTATATTCAGGGCTGAGATCGGTAGGTTTTTGGGCTCGAGGGGAATCGAGGGATCGGGCGGGAAAGTGGAGTTGAGGTCAAAGATCAGCCGTGATCTGATTGGATGGCGGAGCGGGCTCGAGGGGCCGAATGGCCGACTCCTGCTCCTAATTCTTAAACATAAGAACATCAGAAATAGGAGCAGGAGTCGGCCATTCGGCCCCTCGAGCCCGCTCCGCCATTTAATACGACCATGGCTGATCCGATCATGGACTCAGCTCCACTTCCCTGCCCGCCCCCTTATCGGTTAAGAAACTGTCTATCTCTGTCTTAAATGTATTCAATGTCCCGGCTTCCACAGCTCTCTGAGGCAGCGAATTCCACAGATTTACAACCCTCGGAGAGAAGAAATTCCTCCTCATCTCAGTTTTAAATGGGCGGCCCCTTATTCTAAGACCATGCCCCCTAGTTCTAGTCTCCCCCATCAGTGGGATATCCTCTCTGCATCCACCTTGTCGAGCCCCCTCATAATCTGATACGTTTCGATAAGATCACCTCTCATTCTTCTGAATTCCAATGGGTACAGGCCCAACCTCCTCAAACTTTCCTCATAAGTCAACCCCCTCATCCCCGGAATCAACCGAGTGAACCTTCTCTGAACTGCCTCCAAAGCAAGTATATGCTTTGGTAAATACGGAGACCAGAACTGCACGCAGTACTCCAGGTGTGGCCTCACCAATACCCTGTATAACTGGAGCAAGACTTCCCTACTTTTATACTCCATCCCCCTTTGCAATAAAGGCCAAGATTCCATTATGTTCCATTGGGAGATCCCTTTGGGAATTCCGTTCCTTATGTTGCAAGCAGCCGAACAATCGGAGCTGGTGACTCATTCATTCCCGACTCACTTGCCCAGCGCAAAGCACTCGAGGTTGGCAGTCGACCCTTGTGGGACCTCGAGCACAGGAGGGAAATGCACCTCAATCTTCGGCTCGTACTCTCCCATCGCACCTGGGGGTCAGAGAACAAGTCAGGGTCAGGATGGAGGCAGCCAGCAGGTAGGCAACACCGTCGGACTTTGTGCAATTACATTCCGATTGTGCGTCGCTTGATAACATAGAAAATAGGTGCAGGAGCAGGCCATTCGGCCCTTCGAGCCTGCACCACCATTCAATAAGATCATGGCTGATCATTCCCTCAGTACCCCATTCCTGCTTTCTCTCAACACCCCTTGATCCCTTTAGCCGTAAGGGCCACATCTAACTCCTTTTTGAATATATTTAGTGAATTGGCCTCAACAACTCTCTGTGGTAGAGAATTCCACAGGTTCACCACTCTCTGGGTGAAGAAGTTTCTCCTCATCTCGGTCCTAAATGGCTTCCCCCTTATCCTTAGACTGTGAGCCCTGGTTCTGGACTTCCCCAACATCGGGAACATTCTTCCTGCATCTAACCTGTCCAATCCCGTCAGAATTTTATATGTTTCTATGAGACCCCCTCTCATTCTTCGAAACCCCGGTGAATATAAGCCCAGTCGATCCAGTCTTTCTTCATATGTCAGTCCTGCCATCCCGGGAATCAGTCTGGTGAACCTTCGCTGCACTCCCTCAATAGCAAGAATGTCCTTCCTCAGATTAGGAGACCAAAACTGCACACAATACTCCAGGTGAGGCCTCACCAAGGCCCTGTACAACTGCAGTAAGACCTCCCTGCTCCTATACTCAAATCCTCTCGCTATGAAGGCCAACATGCCATTTGCCTTCTTCACCGCCTGCTGTACCTGCATGGCCAACTTTCAATGACTGATGTACCATGACACCCAGGTCTCGTTGCACCTCCCCTTTTCCTAATCTGCCACCATTCAGATAATATTCTGCCTTCCTGTTTTTGCCCCCAAAGTGGATAACCTCACATTTATCCACATTATACTGCATCTGCCATGCATTTGCCCACTCACCTAACCTGTCCAAGTCACCCTGCAGAATTCCCCACAAAATTCGAGGAACACAGAACCAGAGAACGGTTACAGCACAGAAGGAGGCCATTCGGTCTGTCGAGCCAGTGCTGGCTCTCTGCAAGAGCACCTCAGCCAGCCCCACTACCCCCGCCCTTCCCCCGGAGCCCTGAACGTTATTTTCCTTCAGCAACTTATCCAACTCCCTTTGGAAAGCCGCGATTGAGTCTGCCTCCATCGCCCTCTCAGGCCGCGCGTTCCCGATCCTGACCCCCTCGCTGTGGAAAAATGTTTCTCCTCGTGTCGCCTTTCTGCCAATCTCGATAAATCCGTGTCCTCTGGTTC
This sequence comes from Pristiophorus japonicus, assembly GCF_044704955.1. Taxonomy (NCBI): domain Eukaryota; kingdom Metazoa; phylum Chordata; class Chondrichthyes; family Pristiophoridae; genus Pristiophorus; species Pristiophorus japonicus. Next base: position 146,596 of record NC_092008.1, on the reverse strand, counting down.
CTGACCCTCCCGCCAATGGGAACAGATTCTCGCGACCTACCTCTGTCCAGAACCCTCAGGATTTTGAACACCTCGATCAAATCTCCTCCCAACCTTCTCTGCTCCATGGAGAACTACCCCTCCACCATCGGTGACCGTGCCTTCTGGTGCCTGGGCCCCAAGCTCTGGAACTCCCTCCCTCAACCTCTCCGCCTCTCTCTCTCTCCTTCAAGACGCTCCTTGAAACCTCCCTCTGTGACCCAGCTTTTGGTCACCCGTCCCTAATATCTCCCTTTGCGGTTTGACGTCAAATTTCTTGTCTCATAATACACCTGTGGAGCGCCTTCGAAAGTTTCACTAAGTTACAGGCACTACGTAAATACACGTGTTGTTGCACCTGCAGGTTAACTTTCAGCAATTGGTGGATAAGGTTACCTCGGTACACCCACATTTCACAATCGACACCACTCAAAAAGTACTCGGCGCAGAAATCTTTTCCCACCAAAGCTGCCGAACTATCTCTGTAAACTCTTCCAGTCCCTACACCCCTCCCTATCTCTGTAACCTACTCCAGCCCCTACACCCCTCCCTATCTCTGTAACCTCCTCCAGCCCCTACACCCCTCCCTATCTCTGTAAACTCCTCCAGCCCCTACACCCCTCCCTATCTCTGTAACCTCCTCCAGTCCCTACACCCCTCCCTATCTCTGTAAACTCCTCCAGCCCCTACACCCCTCCCTATCTCTGTAACCTCCTCCAGCCCCTACACCCCTCCCTATCTCTGTAAACTCCTCCAGCCCCTACACCCCTCCCTATCTCTGTAACCTCCTCCAGCCCCTACACCCCTCCCTATCTCTGTAACCTCCTCCAGTCCCTACACCCCTCCCTATCTCTGTAACCTCCTCCAGCCCCTACACCCCTCCCTATCTCTGTAATCTCCTCTAGCCCCTACACCCCTCCCTATCTCTGTAACCTCCTCCAGTCCCTACACCCCTCCCTATCTCTGTAACCTACTCCAGCCCCTACACACCTCCCTATCTCTGTAACCCCTCCAGCCACTACACCCCTCCCTATCTCTGTAACCCCCTCCAGCCCCTACACCCCTCCCTATCTCTGTAACCTACTCCAGCCCCTACACACCTCCCTATCTCTGCAACCTACTCCAGCCCTATACCCCTCCCTATCTCTGTAACCTCCTCCAGCCCCTACACCCCTCCCTATCTCTGTAAACTCTTCCAGTCCCTACACCCCTCCCTATCTCTGTAACCTACGCCAGCCACTACACCCCTCCCTATCTCTGTAACCCCTCCAGCCCCTACACCCCTCCCTATCTCTGTAACCTACTCCAGCCCCTACACCCCTCCCTATCTCTGTAACCCCCTCCAGCCCCTACACCCCTCCCTATCTCTGTAACCCCCTCCAGCCCCTACACCCCTCCCTATCTCTGTAACTCACTCCAGCCCCTACACCCCTCCCTATCTCTGCAACCTACTCCAGCCCTATACCCCTCCCTATCTCTGTAACCCCCTCCAGCCCCTACACCCCTCCCTATCTCTGTAAACTCCTCCAACCCCTACACTCCTCGCGATCTCTGTAACCTCCTCCAGCCCCGACACTGCTCCCTATCTCTGTAACCCCCTCCAGCCCCTACACCCCTCCCTATCTCTGTAACCCCCTCCAGCCCCTACACACCTCCCTATCTCTGTAACCTCCTCCAGCCCCGACACCCCTCCCTATCTGTAACCCCCTCCAGCCCCTACACCCCTCCCTATCTCTGTAAACTCCTCCAGCCACTACACCCCTCCCTATCTCTGTAACCTCCTCCAGCCCCTACACCCCTCCCTATCACTGTAACCTCCTCCAGCCCCTACACCCCTCCCTATCTCTGTAACCCCCTCCAGCCCCTACATCCCTCCCTATCTCTGTAACCTCCTCCAGCCCTTACATCCCTCCCTATCTCTGTAACCTACTCCAGCCCTTACACCCCTCCCTATCTCTGTAACCCCCTCCAGCCCCTACACCCCTCCCTATCTCTGTAACCCCCTCCAGCCCCTACACACCTCCCTATCTCTGTAACCTCCTCCAGCACCTACACCACTCCCTATTTCTGTAAGCTCCTCCAGGCCCTACACCCCTCCGTATCTCTGTATCCTCATCCAGCCCCTACACCCCTCCCTATCTCTGTAACCTCCTCCAGTCCCGACACCCCTCGCTATCTCTGTAACCCCCTCCAGCCCCTACACCCCTCCCGATCTCTGTAACCCCCTCCAAGCCCTACACCCCTCCCTATCTCTGTAACCTCCTTCAGCCCCTACACCCCTCCCTATCTCTGTAACCTCATCCAGCCCCTACACCCTCCCAATCTCTGTAACCCCCTCCAGCCCCTACATCCCTCCCTCTCTCTGTAACCCCCTCCAGCCCCTACACCTCTCCCTCTCTCTGTAACCCCCCTCCAGACCCTACACCTTTCCCTCTCTCTGTAACCCCCTCCAGCCCGACACCCCTCCCTATCTTTGTAACCCCCTCCAGCCCCTACAGCCCTCCCTATCTCTGTAACCCCCTCCAGCCCGACACCCCTCCTTATCTCTGTAACCCCCTCCAGCCCCTACAACCCTCCCTTTCTCTGTAACCTCCTACAGCCCCTACACCCCTCCCTATCTCTGTAACCTCCACCAGCCCCTACACCCCTCCCTATCTCTGCAACCTCCTCCAGCCCCTGCACCCCTGCCTATCTCTGTAACCTCCTCCAGCCCCTACATTCCTCCCTATATATGGAACCCCCTCGAGCCCCTACATCCCTCACTATCTCTGTAACCTCATCCAGCCCCTACACCCCTCCCTATCTCTGTAAACTCCTCCAAACCCTACACCCCTCCCTATCTCTGTAACCCCCTCCAGCCCCTACACTCCTCGCGATCTCTGTAACCCCCTCCAGCCCCTACACACCTCCCTATCTCTGTAACCTCCTCCAGCACCTACACCCCTCCCTATTTCTGTAAGCTCCTCCAGCCCCTACACCCCTCCGTATCTCTGTATTCTCATCCAGCCCCTACACCTCTCCCTATCTCTGTAACCTCCTCCAGCCCCTACACCCTTCGCTATCTCTGTAACCCCCTCCAGCCTCTACACCCCTCCCGATCTCTGTAACCCCCTCCAAATCCTACACCTCTCCCTATCTCTGTAACCCCCTCCAGCCCCTACACCCCTCCCTATCTCTGTAACCTCCTCCAGCCCCTACACACCTCCCTATCTCTGTAACCTCATCCAGCCCCTACAACCTCCCAATCTCTGTAACCCCCTCCAGCCCCTACATCCCTCCCTCTCTCTGTAACCCCCTCCAGCCCCTACACCTCTCCCTCTCGCTGTAACCCCCCTCCAGCCCCTACACCTCTCCCTCTCTCTGTAACCCCCTCCAGCCCGACACCCCTCCCTATCTTTGTAACCCCTCCAGTCCCTACAGCCCTCCCTATCTCTGTAACCCCCTCCAGCCCGACACCCCTCCTTATCTCTGTAACCCCCTCCAGCCCCTACAACCCTCCCTTTCTCTGTAACCTCCTCCAGCCCCTACACCCCTCCCTATCTCTGTAACCTCCACCAGCCCCTACACCCCTCCCTATCTCTGTAACCTGCTCCAGCCCCTACACCCCTCCCTATCTCTGTAACCTCCTCCAGCCCCTACACCCTCCCAATCTCTGTAACCCCCTCCAGCCCCTACACCTCTCCTTCTCTCTGTAACCCCCTCCAATCCCTACACCCCTCCCTATCTCTGTACACCATCCAGCCCGTACACCCCTCCCTATCTCTGTTATCCCCCTCCAGCCCCTACACCCCTCCCTATCTCTGTAACCTTCTCCAGTCCCTACACCCCTCCCTATCTCTGTAACCCCCTCCAGCCTCCAAACCCCTCCCTACCTCTGTAACCTCCTCCAGCCCCTACACCCTTCCCTTTCTCTGTAACCCCCTCCAGCCCCTACACCCCTCCCTTTCTCTGTAACCCCCTCCAGCCCCTACACCCCTCCCTATCTCTGTAACCTCCTCCAGCCCCAACATCCCTCACTATCTCTGCAACCCCCTCCAATCCCTACACCCCTCCCTATCTCTGTAACCCATCCAGCCCGTACACCCCTCCCTATCTCTGTAACCTCCTGAAGCCCCTACACCCCTCCCTATCTATGTAACCCCCTCCAGCCGCTACTCCCCTACCTATCTCTGTAACCTCTTCCATCCCCTACACCCCTCCCTATCTCTGTAACCCTCTCCAGCCCCCTACACCCTTCCCTATCTCAGTAACCCCCTCCAGCCCCACAACCCTCCGAGATCTCTGCACTCCTCTAATTCTGCCCTCCTGAGCATCCCTGATTATAATCGCTCCACCATCGGTGGCCGTGCCTTCTGTTGCCTGGGCCCCAAGCTCTGGAACTCCCTCCCTAAACCTCTCCGCCTCTCTCTCTCCTCCTTCAAGACGCTCCTTAAAACCCACCTCTGTGACCCAGCTTTTGGTCGCCCGTCCCTAATATCTCCTCGTGTGGCTCGGAGGGGGGGTCAAATTGTGTTCGCTAAACGTTCTTGCGAAGCCCCTTTCTGCACGTTTCACTACGTTAAAGGCGCTGTATGAATATAGCTTGTTGTTGTTTCAAGGGCTGCACCACCAACACCTGGGAGTCCCTGGGCCCAAAGACCAGTCCGCCCTCAGTGGAGGGAGTGCATCCGGGAGGGCGCTGAGCACCTCGAGTCTCGTCGCCGAGAGCGTGCAGAAACCAAGCGCAGGCAGCGGAAGGAGCGTGCGGCAAACCAGTCCCACCCTCCCCTTCCCTCAACCACTGTCTGTCCCACCTGTGACAGGGACTGTGGCTCCCGTATTGGGCTGTTCAGCCACCTGAGGACTCACTGTTAGAGTGGAAGCAATTCCGAGGGACTGCCTACCATGATGTCCAAGTTGTTGCCGGGCAACTTCAGCGAACGGGGCAGCGAGAACGGCTGGTGAGAAAGCTCGCGGCGGGGGGAGCGAGCCGGATTGGGTGGGGGTTGCCAAATCGCTTTTGAAAGCTTTGGGGGCTCGGGCAACGGAAGGCGAGGCCGCCGATTGGTGGAGCGATTATTGAGGGGGGCCGTTCCCTTAGAGCGGAGAAGGTTGAGGGAGTGGCGTTGGGCGGGGGGGAGGGGGGGGCGGGGAGATTGGCCCAGAACGGTCCCGGGGACGAGGGGACTTCAGTGACGTGGGGAGACTGGAGAAGCTGGGGCCTCGTTCTCCTTTGGGGGTGAGAGCGAGAGATCGAGAGCCCGACCGGAGCGGGAGGCCGAGAGTAATCGATGGCCACGGCGGAGGGTGTGGGTGCCTTGTTCACGCTGTGTTCACACCTGGTCCTCTCTCAACTCGATAGGTACAGGCTGTGAGGCCCCAGGGCTCTCCGCCTCATTGATGTTGCAGGATAAGCTAATCGCGGCTTATCCTTTGCGCGCACACACAGACGCACGCCTCTGGCCCTCTCAGGCGTTCAGGGGCCGATTGCCACGGCGACGGAGCACCGCCTTGGAGATGCTGAAGATAAAAACGCCGGCACGGGGAAGGGGTGGCAGTGGAACCCTGCTCTCCCGGCCAAGCCGGTACCTGCAACGCCCACACCGGCAACGTGCGTGGAGAGGGCGCCTTCGAGGTGTTGCGAGGCGGGGGAGTTTGACGGCGGGAGGTGCGAGGATCAAGCTGGGGCCAAAGTTGGCCAAAAAGGCTGGGCCGAAGAGGTCGCTTTTCAGGAGGGCCTCGAAGGAGGAGAGAGAGGCGGAGGCCGACAGAAAGCCGCCCCCGGCCCAATCCCACTTTCCCGCTCTGGGTCCCTAGCCCTGTGGGTTGCGGCGCTTTGAGCACACGGCCAAATGTGGTGAGGGTTTCTGCCTCTACCCCCCTTCCAGGCCGCGAGTTCCCCCCACCCCACAGACCCCCACCGCCCTCTGGGTGAAGACATTTCCCCTCAAATCCCCTCGAAACCTCCCCCCAATGACTTTCAATCTGTGCCCCCTGGCCGTATCGAAGGCTTTGTTGAAATCCAAATACATGACATCTACCACTTTGCCCCGATCGACACTTTCTTCTACTTCATCCAAGTTTGCAGCCAGGTTGGTCGCCCGAGTGCGGCATCAGCTTCAGGCCCTGGGTGGGACTCACCGTCAGTGCGGAGGGTGAGCGGGGTTGGGGGGCTCAGGACCCTGCGCCTGGTCACCATGTCCTTCAGCAAACAGATGTAGCTGCCCACGTCCGAGGGCTGGGCCTTGGCGATGTACAGGTTGCCCGTCGCCTGGGAGATAAAGCGTCGGCTATCCTCCTCCACAAAGGTGGGAAAGACGTTGAACACCCATCCGTACCGCACCACTGAGGGGCGGTGGGGGCGGAGCATGTTAGAGCGAGGGGAGGGGAGGGGAGGGGGAGGGAGAGAGGACAGAGACAGAGGGGAACGGGGAAGAGATGGATGGAGAGGAGAGAAGTTAAAGGAGATTAACATCCCATCTGAAATACCACCCCTCCGACAGTGCGGCACTCCCTCAGTACTGCCCCTCCGACAGTGCGGCGCTCCCTCAGTACTGCCCCTCCGACAGTGCGGGGCTCCCTCAGTACCGCCCCTCCGACAGTGCGGCGCTCCCTCAGTACCGCCCCTCCGACAGTGCGGTGCTCCCTCAATACTGCCCCTCCGACAGTGCGGAGCTCCCTCAGTACTGCCCCTCCGACAGTGCGGCGCTCCCTCAGTACCGCCCCTCCGACAGTGCGGCGCTCCCTCAGTACTGCCCCTCCGACAGTGCGGGGCTGCCTCAGTACTGCCCCTCCGACAGTGCGGGGCTCCCTCAGTACTGCCCCTCCGACAGTGCGGCGCTCCCTCAGTACTGCCCCTCCGACAGTGCGGCGCTCCCTCAGTACTGCCCCTCCGACAGTGCGGCACTCCCTCAGTACTGCCCCTCCGACAGTGCGGCACTCCCTCAGTACTGCCCCTCGGACAGTGCGGGGCTCCCTTAGTACTGCCCCTCCGACAGTGCGGGGCTCCCTCAGTACCGCCCCTCCGACAGTGCGGCACTCCCTCAGTACCGCCCCTCCGACAGTGCGGCACTCCCTCAGTACCGCCCCTCCGACAGCGCGGCACTCCCTCAGTACTGCCCCTCCGACAGCGCGGCGCTCCCTCAGTACCGCCCCTCTGACAGTGCGGCGCTCCCTCAGTACCGCCCCTCCGACAGTGCGGCGCTCCCTCAGTGTGGACCCTGGCTCTGTATTCCTGGTTCCTACAGAATCTCTGGGTGCCAGGGCTCCCCTTTGAACTGACGGACACAGAGGATCGATGCAGTAGCAGAGCGTACCTGTAGTGTGAGAGGGTGGGGAGCACATTAACACCACTCCCTGACCCTCACGCACAGACACCGTGCCCCGAGTGTGCTCGCTGAAATTTCCCAGACCTGAAAGTTAGAGGCAAAGAGAGACTTCAGTTTGGTTAGACGTTGGATGTAGCAGGTACAGGGGGTTAGATACAGAGTAAAGCTCCCTCTACACTGTCCCATCAAACACTCCCAGGGCAGGTACAGGGGGTTAGATACAGAGTAAAGCTCCCTCTACACTGTCCCATCAAACACTCCCAGGGCAGGTACAGCACGGGGTTAGATACAGAGTAAAGCTCCCTCGACACTGTCCCATCAAACACTCCCAGGGCAGGTACAGGGGGTTAGATACAGAGTAAAGCTCCCTCTACACTGTCCCATCAAACACTCCCAGGGCAGGTACAGCACGGGGTTAGATACAGAGTAAAGCTCCCTCGACACTGTCCCATCAAACACTCCCAGGGCAGGTACAGGGGGTTAGATACAGAGTAAAGCTCCCTCTACACTGTCCCATCAAACACTCCCAGGGCAGGTACAGCACGGGGTTAGATACAGAGTAAAGCTCCCTCGACACTGTCCCATCAAACACTCCCAGGGCAGGTACAGGGGGTTAGATACAGAGTAAAGCTCCCTCTACACTGTCCCATCAAATACTCCCAGGGCAGGTACAGGGGGTTAGATACAGAGTAAAGCTCCCTCTACACTGTCCCATCAAACACTCCCAGGGCAGGTACAGCACGGGGTTAGATACAGAGTAAAGCTCCCTCTACACTGTCCCATCAAACACTCCCAGGGCAGGTACAGGGGGTTAGATACAGAGTAAAGCTCCCTCTACACTGTCTCATCAAACACTCCCAGGGCAGGTACAGGGGGTTAGATACAGAGTAAAGCTCCCTCTACACTGTCCCATCAAACACTCCCAGGGCAGGTACAGGGGGTTAGATACAGAGTAAAGCTCCCTCTACACTGTCCCATCAAACACTCCCAGGGCAGGTACAGGGGGTTAGATACAGAGTAAAGCTCCCTCTACACTGTCTCATCAAACACTCCCAGGGCAGGTACAGGGGGTTAGATACAGAGTAAAGCTCCCTCTACACTGTCCCATCAAACACTCCCAGGGCAGGTACAGGGGGTTAGATACAGAGTAAAACTCCCTCTACACTGTCCCATCAAACACTCCCAGGGCAGGTACAGGGGGTTAGATACAGAGTAAAGCTCCCTCTACACTGTCCCATCAAACACTCCCAGGGCAGGTACAGGGGGTTAGATACAGAGTAAAGCTCCCTCTACACTGTCCCATCAAACACTCCCAGGGCAGGTACAGCACGGGGTTAGATACAGAGTAAAGCTCCCTCTACACTGTCTCATCAAACACTCCCAGGGCAGGTACAGGGGGTTAGATACAGAGTAAAGCTCCCTCTACACTGTCCCATCAACCACTCCCAGGGCAGGTACAGCACGGGGTTAGATACAGAGTAAAGCTCCCTCTACACTGTCTCATCAAACACTCCCAGGGCAGGTACAGGGGGTTAGATACAGAGTAAAGCTCCCTCTACACTGTCCCATCAAACACTCCCAGGGCAGGTACAGGGGGTTAGATACAGAGTAAAGCTCCCTCTACACTGTCCCATCAAACACTCCCAGGGCAGGTACAGGGGGTTAGATACAGAGTAAAGCTCCCTCTACACTGTCCCATCAAACACTCCCAGGGCAGGTACAGCACGGGGTTAGATACAGAGTAAAGCTCCCTCTACACTGTCCCATCAAACACTCCCAGGGCAGGTACAGCACGGGGTTAGATACAGAGTAAAGCTCCCTCTACACTGTCCCATCAAGCACTCCCAGGGCAGGTACAGGGGGTTAGATACAGAGTAAAGCTCCCTCTGCACTGTCCTATCAAACACTCCCAGGGCAGGTACAGGGGGTTAGATACAGAATAAAGCTCCCTCTACACTGTCCCATCAAACACTCCCAGGGCAGGTACAGGGGGATAGATACAGAGTAAAGCTCCCTCTACACTGTCCCATTAAACACTCCCAGGGCAGGTACAGGGGGTTAGATGCAGAGTAAAGCTCCCTCTGCACTGTCCCATCAAACACTCCCAGGGCAGGTACAGGGGGTTAGATACAGAGTAAAGCTCCCTCTACACTGTCCCATTAAACACTCCCAGGGCAGGTACAGGGGGTTAGATGCAGAGTAAAGCTCCCTCTGCACTGTCCCATCAAACACTCCCAGGGCAGGTACAGGGGGTTAGATACAGAGTAAAGCTCTCTCTACACTGCCCCATCAAACACTCCCAGGGCAGGTACAGCACGGGTTTAGAGACAGAGTAAAGCTCCCTCTACACCGTCCCATCAAACACTCCCAGGGCAAGTACAGCATGGGGTTAGATACAGAGTAAAGCTCCCTCTACACTGTCCCATCAAACACTCCCAGGGCAGGTACAGGGGGTTAGATACAGAGTAAAACTCCCTCTACACTGTCCCATCAAACACTCCCAGGGCAATACAGCACGGGGTTAGATACAGAGTAAAGCTCCCTCTACACTGTCCCATCAAACACTCCCAGGGCAGGTACAGGGGGTTAGATACAGAGTAAAGCTCCCTCTACACTGTCCCATCAAACACTCCCAGGGTAGGTACAGGGGGTTAGATACAGAGTAAAGCTCCCTCTACACTGTCCCATCAAACACTCCCAGGGCAGGTACTGGGGGTTAGATACAGAGTAAAGCTCCCTCTACACTGTACCATCAAACACTCCCAGGGCAGGTACAGGGGGTTAGATACAGAGTAAATCTCCCTCTGCACTGTCCCATCAAACACTCTCAGGGCAGGTACAGTACCGGGTTAGATACAGAGTAAAGCTCCATCTACACTGTCCCATCTAACACTCCCAGGGCAGGTACAGGGGGTTAGATACAGAGTAAAGCTCCCTCTACACTGTCCCATCAGACACTCCCAGGGCAAGTACAGCACGGTGTTAGATACAGAGTAAAGCTCCCTCTACACTGTCCCATCAAACACTCCCAGGGCAGGTACAGGGGGTTAGATACAGAGTAAAGCTCCCTCTACACTGTCCCATCAAACACTCCCAGGGCAGGTACAGGGGGTTAGATACAGAGTAAAGCTCCCTCTACACTGTCCCATCAAACACTCCCAGGGCAGGTACAGCACGGGGTTAGATACAGAGTAAAGCTCCCTCTACACTATCCCATCAAACACTCCCAGGGCAGGTACAGGGGGTTAGTTACAGTGTAAAGCTCCCTCTACACCGTCCCATCACACACTCCCAGGGCAGGTACAGGGGGTTAGATACAGAGTAAAGCTCCCTCTACACTGTCCCATCAAACACTCCCAGGGCAGGTACAGGAGGTTAGATACAGAGTAAAGCTCCCTCTACACTGTCCCATCAAACACTCCCAGGGCAGGTACAGGGGGTTAGATACAGAGTAAAGCTCCCTCTACACTGTCCCATCAAACACTCCCAGGGCAGGTACAGGGGGTTAGATACAGAGTAAAGCTCCCTCTACACTGTCCCATCAGACACTCCCAGGGCAGGTACAGCACAGGGTTAGATACAGAGTAAAACTCTCTCTACACTGTCCCATCAAACACTCCCAGGGCAGGTACAGGGGGTTAGATACAGAGTAAAGCTCCCTCTACACTGTCCCATCAAACACTCCCAGGGCAGGTACAGGGGGTTAAATTAGAGTAAAGCTCCCTCTACACTGTCCCATCAAACACTCCCAGGGCAGGTACAGGGGGTTAGATACAGAGTAAAGCTCCCTCTACACTGTCCCATCAAACACTCCCAGGGCAGGTACAGGGGGTTCGATACAGAGTAAAGCTCCCTCTACACTGTCCCATCAAACACTCCCAGGGCAGGTACAGGGGGTTAGATACAGAGTAAAACTCTCTCTACACTGTCCCATCAAACACTCCCAGGGCAGGTACAGGGGGTTAGATACAGAGTAAAGCTCCCTCTACACTGTGCCATCAAACACTCCCAGGGCAGGTACAGGGGGTTAGATACAGAGTAAAGCTCCCTCTACACTGTCCCATCAAACACTCCCAGGGCAGGTGCAGGGGGTTAGATACAGAGTAAAGCTCCCTCTACACTGTCCCATCAAACACTCCCAGGGCAGGTACAGGGGGTTCGATACAGAGTAAAGCTCCCTCTACACTGTCCCTTCAAACACACCCAGGGCAGGTACAGGGGGTTAGATACAGAGTAAAGCTCCTCTGAATGAGCAGGAGGGGCAACTCAACCTGAGGACGAAGAGGAAGTGTATGGGGTCACCACCAAAAGCCCTCTGATAATGTTAAAAGTTGAACTTAACGGCACTCCAGTCTCCGTGGAACTAGACACGGGGGCGAGTCACTCAGTTGTGAGCCAGAAGGTTTTGGAGAGGCTATGGGACGACAGAGCACAATGACCCAAGCTGATCCCGATTCAGACAAAGCTGCGCACCTACACCAAGGAACTGATACCGGTTATTGGCAGTGTGGACATAAGAGTATCCCATGAGGGAGCGGTGCACGATTTACCGCTGTGGATTGTTTCAGGTGATGGCCCATCGCTGCCTGGTGGAAGGTGGATGGGGAATATTCGATGGAACTGGGAAGATCTCTGCGTAACCTCAACGGTGAATGGCGTCTTCCTCTCTCAAAGACTGAGCAAGCCCCCACCTCCTGATGAACCAGGCATTGGAGTGCCGATCCATTTGCAGATCATCGAGGCACAGGCCGCCCATCACGACCACGAGGAGGCAAGGATCAACTGAGCAGCGGTACAGGCTCAGTACTCACCACCCAAAGCCGACGACCTCTTCGCGGCGTTGGAAGAGGCTCCAGGTCGACCATCCGAATGCGTCTCCCCGATGCAAGAGACCAATTTCCTGGGCCGAAGATCACGGCAGTCGGCATCACAGACACGGACGGGAGAGTGTCCAGACCATGGGACGGGAGAGTGTCCAGGCCACGGGACGAGAGAGTGTCCAGACCACAGGACGGGAGAGTGTCCAGGCCACGGGACGGGAGAGTGTCCAGACCAGGGGACGAGAGAGTGTCCAGACCATGGGACGGGAGAGTGTCCAGACCACGGGACGAGAGAGTGTCCAGACCATGGGACGAGACAGTGTCCAGACCATGGGACGAGAGTGTGTCCAGACCACGGGACGGGAGAGTGTCCAGACCACGGGACGGGAGAGTGTCCAGACCATGGGACGAGAGAGTGTCCAGACCAGGGGACGAGAGAGTGTCCAGACCACGGGACGAGAGAGTGTCCAGACCACGGGACGAGAGTGTGTCCAGACCACAGGACGAGACTGTGTCCAGACCATGGGACGAGAGAGTGTCCAGACCACGGGACGAGAGAGTGTCCAGACCACGGGACGAGAGAGTGTCCAGACCACGGGACGGGAGAGTGTCCAGACCACGGGGCGAGAGAGTGTCCAGACCACGGAACGGGAGAGTGTCCAGACCACGGGACGAGAGAGTGCGTCCAGACCACGGGACGAGAGAGTGTCCAGACCACGGGACGAGAGAGTGTCCAGACCACGGGACGGGAGAGTGTCCAGACCACGGGACAGGAGAGTGTCCAGACCACGGGACGAGAGAGTGTCCAGACCACGGGACGAGAGAGTGTCCAGACCACGGGACGGGAGAGTGTCCAGACCACGGGACGAGAGAGTGTCCAGACCACGGGACGGGAGAGTGTCCAGACCACGGGACGGGAGAGTGTCCAGACCACGGGACGAGAGAGGGTCCAGACCACGGGACGAGAGAGTGTCCAGACCACGGGACGAGAGAGTGTCCAGACCACGTGACGGGAGGGTGTCCAGACCATGGGACGAGAGAGTGTCCAGACCACGGGACGAGAGAGTGTCCAGACCACGGGACGAGAGAGTGTCCAGACCACGGGACGAGAGTGTGTCCAGACCACAGGACGAGACTGTGTCCAGACCATGGGACGAGAGAGTGTCCAGACCACGGGACGAGAGAGTGTCCAGACCACGGGACGAGAGAGTGTCCAGACCACGGGACGGGAGAGTGTCCAGACCACGGGGCGAGAGAGTGTCCAGACCACGGAACGGGAGAGTGTCCAGACCACGGGACGAGAGAGTGCGTCCAGACCACGGGACGAGAGAGTGTCCAGACCACGGGACGAGAGAGTGTCCAGACCACGGGACGGGAGAGTGTCCAGACCACGGGACGGGAGAGTGTCCAGACCACGGGACGAGAGAGTGTCCAGACCACGGGACGAGAGATTGTCCAGACCACGGGACGGGAGAGTGTCCAGACCACGGGACGAGAGAGTGTCCAGACCACGGGACGGGAGAGTGTCCAGACCACGGGACGGGAGAGTGTCCAGACCACGGGACGAGAGAGTGTCCAGACCACGGGACGGGAGAGTGTCCAGACCACGGGACGGGAGAGTGTCCAGACCACGGGACGAGAGAGGGTCCAGACCACGGGACGAGAGAGTGTCCAGACCACGGGACGAGAGAATGTCCAGACCACGGGACGAGAGAGGGTCCAGACCACGGGACGAGAGAGTGTCCAGACCACGTGACGGAAGAGTGTCCAGACCATGGGACGAGAGAGTGTCCAGACCACGGGACGAGAGAGTGTCCAGACCACGGGACGAGAGAGTGTCCAGACCACGGGACGGGAGAGTGTCCAGACCACGGGACGAGAGAGTGTCCAGACCACAGGACGAGACTGTGTCCAGACCACGGGACGAGAGAGTGTCCAGACCACGGGACGAGAGAGTGTCCAGACCACGGGACGAGAGAGTGTCCAGACCACGGGACGAGAGAGTGTCCAGACCACGGGACGGGAGAGTGTCCAGACCACGGGACGAGAGAGTGTCCAGACCACGGGACGAGACAGTGTCCAGACCACGGGACGGGAGAGTGTCCAGACCACGGGACGGGAGAGTGTCCAGACCACGGGACAGGAGAGTGTCCAGACCACGGGACGAGAGAGTGTCCAGACCACGGGACGAGAGAGTGTCCAGACCACGGGACGGGAGAGTGTCCAGACCACGGGACGGGAGAGTGTCCAGACCACGGGACGAGAGAGTGTCCAGACCACGGGACGGGAGAGTGTCCAGACCACGGGACGAGAGAGTGTCCAGACCACGGGACGGGAGTGTGTCCAGACCACGGGACGGGAGAGTGTCCAGACCACGGGACGGGAGAGTGTCCAGACCACGGGACGAGAGAGTGTGTCCAGACCACGGGACGAGAGAGTGTCCAGACCACGGGACGGGAGAGTGTCCAGACCACGGGACGAGAGAGTGTCCAGAGCACGGGACGAGAGAGTGTGTCCAGACCACGGGACGAGAGAGTGTCCAGGCCACGGGACGGGAGAGTGTCCAGACCACGGGACGAGAGAGTGTCCAGGCCACGGGACGGGAGAGTGTCCAGACCACGGGACGAGAGAGTGTCCAGACCACGGGACGGGAGAGAGTGTCCAGACCACGGGACGGGAGAGTGTCCAGACCACGGGACGGGAGAGAGTGCCCAGACCACGGGACGGGAGTGTGTCCAGACCACGGGACGAGAGAGTGTCCAGACCACGGGACGAGAGAGTGTCCAGACCACGTGAGGTCTCCGCAATGGAACGGAGGAAGGTATCACCCAGCAAGGAAGACGACTGGGTTTGGGGCAAAGGTAAAGGGGGCGGTCGCTGAGAAGGCCAGGAACCCACTACGTTCCAATAAGTTATTTGCACGGTGTAACCCATGTGAGCGCTCTTTCGCGGCCAATGATGTATCATCCTACGGGGTCGAGGTGACCTTACAACAAGCCAAAGTAGCGGACGTACACCAACCGGTCGTATATGGAGCTGGCAAAGTATTCGTAGCAAGTGATGTGTTACCGCACGGGGTCGGGGCGTGTTGTGGAGCAAGTTAAAGTCGCGGGCGAGCATCAAACGGTTGAGCATGTCTCCAATATGTTAACCAAGGCAGCAGCCTGTATTGACGGGACAAAGGAGACACTCCAATGTGCAGGGGTTAAAAAGGAGGCTCCGCTCCCTCGCGGTGGACTAACTGATATCGTTAATCGACACCTCGCCCGTCTCCTGTTGTACAACCACCACGGAAGTGAACACACGAAATCCCAGGTTCTAGCGGCCTTTATTGCGAGCAATTGCACGGGCAGTTTCAGTCGTGGAACCTCCGAAATACAAGCGTTTCCAAACATCATTTATACAGGTTTCGGAGAGGAGGTATCCTCCTACACCGCTGGTGGTATTTCTCCAGCGACTCGAGGTGTCTACTGTACATGGTCCGTGTCTCTGAGCCATACAGGAGGGCGGGTATCACTACAGCCCTGTAGACCATGAGCTGGGGGTGAGGTACCTACTGTACATGGTCCGTGTCTCTGAGCCATACAGGAGGGCGGGTATCACTACAGCCCTGTAGACCATGAGCTGGGGGTGAGGTACCTACTGTACATGGTCCATGTCTCTGAGCCATACAGGAGGGCGGGTATCACTACAGCCCTGTAGACCATGAGCTGGGGGTGAGATACCTACTGTACATGGTCCATGTCTCTGAGCCATACAGGAGGGCGGGTATCACTACAGCCCTGTAGACCATGAGCTGGGGGTGAGGTACCTACTGTACATGGTCCATGTCTCTGAGCCATACAGGAGGGCGGGTATCACTACAGCCCTGTAGACCATGAGCTGGGGGTGAGGTGTCTACTGTACATGGTCCATGTCTCTGAGCCATACAGGAGGGCGGGTATCACTACAGCCCTGTAGACCATGAGCTGGGGGTGAGGTACCTACTGTACATGGTCCATGTCTCTGAGCCATACAGGAGGGCGGGTATCACTACAGCCCTGTAGACCATGAGCTGGGGGTGAGATACCTACTGTACATGGTCCATGTCTCTGAGCCATACAGGAGGGTGGGTATCACTACAGCCCTGTAGACCATGAGCTGGGGGTGAGGTGTCTACTGTACATGGTCCGTGTCTCTGAGCCATACAGGAGGGCGGGTATCACTACAGCCCTGTAGAACATGAGCTGGGGGTGAGGTACCTACTGTACATGGTCCGTGAGGTACCTACTGTACATGGTCCGTGTCTCTGAGCCATACAGGAGGGCGGGTATCACTACAGCCCTGTAGACCATGAGCTGGGGGTGAGGTACCTACTGTACATGGTCCGTGTCTCTGAGCCATACAGGAGGGCGGGTATCACTACAGCCCTGTAGACCATGAGCTGGGGGTGAGGTACCTACTGTACATGGTCCATGTCTCTGAGCCATACAGGAGGGCGGGTATCACTACAGCCCTGTAGACCATGAGCTGGGGGTGAGGTGTCTACTGTACATGGTCCATGTCTCTGAGCCATACAGGAGGGCGGGTATCACTACAGCCCTGTAGACCATGAGCTGGGGGTGAGGTACCTACTGTACATGGTCCGTGTCTCTGAGCCATACAGGAGGGCGGGTATCACTACAGCCCTGTAGACCATGAGCTGGGTGGTGGATTTGAGGGCCTGGTCTTCAAACACTCTTTCCTCAGGCGGCCGAAGGCTGCACTGGCGCACTGGAGGCGGTGTTGGATTTCGTCGCCAATGCCTGCCCTCGCTGACAGTAGGCTCCCGAGGCCTGGGAAATGGTCCACGTAGTCCAGGGCCGGGCTGAGCGACGAGGACAGGTTGGTGAAGGACCTTTGTCTTACGGATGTTAAGCGTAAGGCCCGTGCTTTCATACGCCTCAGTGAATACGACGCAGGTGTCGTCCGCTTCCTGCAGTTCGACGGTGTCTCCGCAAGATCCCGCGAATCCCCCGGGAGGACAGACGCACCAACGTTAGCGCCCTCGACCAGGCCCAACATCCCCAGCGTCGAAGCACTGACCACACTCGACCAGCTCCGCTGGGCAGGGCCACATTGTCCGCATGTCCCCCAGACACGAGACTCCCCAAAGCCAAGCGCTCTGCTCGGAACTCCTTCACGGGCAAACGAGCCAAAGGTGGGGCAGAGGAAACGTTACAAGGGACCACCCTCAAAGCCTCCCTGATAAAGTGCAACATCCCCACCGACACCTGGGAGTCCCTGGGCCCAAAGACCAGTCCCGCCCTAAGTGGAGGGAGTGCATCCGGGAGGGCGCTGAGCACCTCGAGTCTCGTCGCCGAGAAAATGCAGAAACCAAGCACGAGCAGCGGAAGGAGCGTGCGGCAAACCAGTCCCACGCTCCCCTTCCCTCAACCACTGTCTGTCCCCACCCTGTGACAGGGGACTGTGGCTCCCGTATTGGGCTGTTCAGCCACCGATGGACTCGATTGGGAGTGGAGGCAAGTCTTCCTCGATTCCGAGGGACTCCTATGATGATGAAGATCCTCCTACAAAGTCATCGATAGGTCTATTGCGATCAGCGAAGTTAAATTCATTTTTCGACTCTCGCTCGACGGGCTCCGAGGGGTTTATGCAACTGTCCGTCGCCCATCATTGTGTTGTCCCATTTAGCCCTCTGCCCCAGTCTATCCAACGCCTCGGGTGGCTGTTCCGGCTTCATTATCGCTTCCTCAGGGACTTTTAAACAAGCTGCTGCCTTTGGCTGTTTAAGTGTTACTACGGTTAAGCTGTGGTTTAATGTGTATAAGTGTGCTCGACCCGTACAAGCAAGTGTTACATGCATCGGCACGTTATAAGTTCACTGCCCTCAGCATCGTTCTGAACCCCTCGCTGCAACCTTACAATTTATCCCGTACCAAGTGTCGCGATATGGGCTCGAGTCAGGCAAGCTGCCCAGCTCACAGTTTAGGGAGAGCACAGGCACCACTCTCGATGCGTAGTTTCGAGAATGTCGAGCACTGTCTGTGCACTGTAACATGATCCGCCACGAGCCAGACACTGAGAGCGGCGCTAATGCCCTCAGTCGGCTATCATTGCCCACCCCCGGGGTGGAAACGGTGCAGCCTGCAGACCCACTCGTGGTCATGAAAGCGTTAGAAGGCGAGGGGGTCAACCGTAACGCCCTCCCCCCCACCCCCCCGCCCCCCCCCCCCGGCAGCTTCGGACCCTGGGCCTCGACCAGCCAGGATCCCACGTTACCGTCGGCCAAAGGTGAACTGCCACGCGGGATGTTGCAACCGATCCGTCGCAGAGACAAAGCACCCATCCCAACGCTGCAAAGTCAGGCAGGGCGGCCTCACACAGCCGGGGGTCCGGGGAACGCCCACCCGACGGCCCAGGGTCCACGGGGACCACTCGGCCTCCCGCCTCGACCGAAAGTCTCAAGGCCATCGAGGCCCGTCCTGGGCTTGTCAGGCCTCAGGGTCAGCGACAATAGCCCTTGAGCGGGCAGCCCAAATCACGAAACCCAGCACCGCACGTGTCACAGGTAGACTCCCGACAGACCCGGCTATCCTGGGTGCTGAGTTTAACATCTGTAGTGGGGAAAATGCTTGAAACTATCATTAAGGAAGAAATAGCGGAACATCTAGATAGGAATAGTGCAATCAAGCAGAGGCAGCATGGATTCATGAAGGGGAAATCATGTTTAACTAACTTACTGGAATTCTTTGAGGATATAACGAGCATGGTGGATAGAGGTGTACCGATGGATGTGGTGTATTTAGATTTCCAAAAGGCATTCGATAAGGTGCCACACAAAAGGTTACTGCAGAAGATAGAGGTACGCGGAGTCAGAGGAAATGTATTAGCACGGATCGAGAATTGGCTGGCGAACAGAAAGCAGAGAGTCGGGATAAATGGGTCCTTTTCGGGTTGGAAATCGGTGGTTAGTGGTGTGCCACAGGGATCGGTGCTGGGACCACAACTGTTTACAATATACATAGATGACCTGGAAGAGGGGACAGAGTGTAGTGTAACAAAATTTGCAGATGACACAAAGATTAGTGGGAAAGCGGGTTGTGTAGAGGACACAGAGAGGCTGCAGAGATATTTAGATAGGTTAAGCGAATGGGCTAAGGTTTGGCAGATGGAATACAATGTCGGAAAGTGTGAGGTCATCCACCTTGGGAAAAAAACCAGTAAAAGGGAATATTATTTGAATGGGGAGAAATTACAACATGCTGCGGTGCAGAGGGACCTGGGGGTCCTTGTGCATGAATCCCAAAAGGTTAGTTTGCAGGTGCAGCAGGTAATCAGGAAGGCGAATGGAATGTTGGCCTTCATTGCGAGAGGGATGGAGTACAAAAGCAGGGAGGTCCTGCTGCAACTGTACAGGGTATTGGTGAGGCCGCACCTGGAGTACTGCGTGCAGTTTTGGTCACCTTACTTAAGGAAGGATATACTAGCTTTGGAGGGGGTACAGAGACGATTCACTAGGCTGATTCCGGAGATGAGGGGGTTACCTTATGATGATAGATTGAGTAGACTGGGTCTTTACTCGTTGGAGTTCAGAAGGATGAGGGGTGATCTTATAGAAACATTTAAAATAATGAAAGGGATAGACAAGATAGAGGCAGAGAGGTTGTTTCCACTGGTCGGGGAGACTAGAACTAGGGGGCACAGCCTCAAAATACGGGGGAGCCAATTTAAAACCGCGTTGAGAAGGAATTTCTTCTCCCAGAGGGTTGTGAATCTGTGGAATTCTCTGCCCAAGGAAGCAGTTGAGGCTAGCTCATTGAATGTATTCAAGTCACAGATAGATAGATTTTTAACCAATAAGGGAATTAAGGATTACGGGGAGCGGGCGGGTAAGTGGAGCTGAGTCCACGGCCAGATCAGCCATGATCTTGTTGAATGGCGGAGCAGGCTCGAGGGGCTAGATGGCCTACTCCTGTTCCTAATTCTTATGTTCTTATGTTCTTACGTGCTACGCAGTCACCGGACAGAATCACTCGCAACCGAGCCTTCCGCAGGCCATCAGCAGAGAATGCACCATGATCGCACAGCCCCCCCGCGCGACATCAGAATAAGGGATGTAGACCATGCTCAGGGCAGGTACAGCACGGGGTTAGATACCGAGCAAAGCTCCCTCTACACTGTCCCATCAAACACTCCCAGGGCAGGTACAGCACGGGGTTAGATACCGAGCAAAGCTCCCTCTACACTGTCCCATCAAACACTCCCAGGGCAGGTACAGGGGGTTAGATACAGAGTAAAGCTCCCACTGCACTGTCCCATCAAACACTCTCAGGGCAGGTACAGCACAGGGTTAGATACAGAGTAAAACTCCCTCTACACTGTCCCATCAAACACTCCCAGGGCAGGTACAGGGGGTTAGATACAGAGTAAAGCTCCCTCTACACTGTCCCATCAAACACTCCCAGGGCAGGTACAGGGGGTTAGATACAGAGTAAAGCTCCCTCTACACTGTCCCATCAAACACTCCCAGGGCAGGTACAGGGGGTTAGATACAGAGTAAAGCTCCCTATACAATTTGCCCCAGCCATGGGATCAGCTCACGGACCCCACCTCATAAATCCCCTAAATTAAACTGGTCACATGAACAGGAGGAGGCCGTTCAGCCCCTCGAGCCTGTTACATTAGGGACAGGAGGAGGCCGTTCAGCCCCTCGAGCCTGTTACATTAGGAACAGGAGGAGGCCGTTCAGCCCCTCGAGCCTGTTACATTAGGGACAGGAGGAGGCCGTTCAGCCCCTCGAGCCTGTTACATTAGGGACAGGAGGAGGCCGTTCAGCCCCTCGAGCCTGTTACATTAGGGACAGGA